>NC_140919.1:9533010-9797998 GCF_045865225.1 Trachurus japonicus | reverse complement strand
AAAGAGCGTGTAAAAGTCCTCTTAAATTTTCAGTACGACGGAAAGGCAAAATGTGCGTACGACCAAAAAATATACACTCTTTTCAGATCTATCAAACTCCGCGTACACACGGCTGCACGGTATTTCCCTTGATAGATCACACCGGACCTGAGAAAAGCGTGGATGAGAACACGCCTCATACCCAGCCCCCTAAATGGCCCCACACAACCATATGTGGTCAATGCAAATCAGTTACGTGCATATTAAGTAGCCATGTGCACTCTGGAAACGTGTGGAATGACGTCAGTGGAAGACGGTGAAGACAACAGACGGACGGAGAGCGGAGAAAGAAGCGGAATTTCTCTGAAAGCGAGATACACGGTAACACGGCAATATCAGTCAGAAACATCATCTTGCATTGAAAGGCTACAATAAAAACAAAAAACTCCCAAATCTAAATGAAACAGAACAGAAAGAAGAAGAATCATATTTATGCTGCCCCTTAGATTATGTCATAATAATTTAAAGCAGGGTTTCCACTGCCAGTCAGTACTTTGCACCCCTTTCCACTAACCCCCAACTGCCGTTCACTGGAAGACTTTGATTTTCATTTGTGCATAGCTATATAGGCTATTTAAAAAAAAAAAAAAAAAAAACATTGAAGTCCACCAGTCTGTGACTTTTCCTAAAATGATGTTGGGCAGCTAGCACCCATTTTTGTTAAATACAATAAATATTATTCACACAAAAAATATCGATCATGTTTTCTCATTTGCTTTGATTTGCGCCGACATTATTGGGCTTGCTGCTTGCTTGTGTACGTCCAGTCTGGCTACGTAACACACGCACGTCGCAGAAATTATTTTCCAGACTGGACAGACTGGTTGTGGAAGAGGTGTAGCCTACATGCAAGGGAAAAATATCAATATGATATCAAAAGAAAACGAAATTCGTTTTATAAAGCCAGTATTTAGGAGCAAACTAGTGTAAATGCACAGGGGAAAAATCAGAGTCGCTGTGCTTTTCATGTAAAGTGCCGACGTCAACACGTGTGCGGTGGGGGGGGGGGGGGGGTCATCATCACCACCACTTGCTACTTCAAACAGTGTCCCGCTCCTCTCTCCCTCGCATACTGCAGTTCTCTGACTCAGCAGCGGCGTCGCCAATTCCTCCTGTTCTTCAAAAAGCGTGTAAATGCCGGTACGCCATGGTCGGACTGGTCGTAAATTTCGGCACTTTCTCCCGACAAGTTTTGGTTTGATAGATCCCAAATTAGGCGGAGAAAAGTGCGTACGCACAAAACGGGGGAAAGAGCGTGTAAAAAAGCGTGTATCCACAATGATAAATGAGGCCCCTGAACGTTCATTAACATCTTGAAAGTTCACCAACATCCTGAACGTTCACCGACAACCTGAACGCTCAGTAACATCCTGAACGTTCACCGACAACCTGAACGCTCAGTAACATCCTGACTGCTTGGTAACGTCCTGAACGTTCACCAACATCCTAAATGTTCCTGAACGTTCAGTAACAACCTGAACGTTCAGGATGTTGGTGAACGTTCAGTAACATCCTAAACGTTCACCAACATCCTGAACGCTTAGTAACATCCTGAACGTTCACCAACAACCTGAACGTTCAGGTTGTTGGTGAACGTTCAGGATGTTGGTGAACGTTCAGTAACATCCTAAACGTTCACCAACATCCTGAACGTTCACTAACAACCTGTGTTCAGTAACATCCTGAACACTCAGTAACGTCCTGAACGTTCAGTAACATCCTGAACGTTCAGTAACATCTTGAATGTTCAGTAACGTCCTGAACGTTCATTAACATCTTGAAAGTTCACCAACATCCTGAACGTTCACTGACAACCTGAACGCTCAGTAACATCCTGAACGTTCACCGACAACCTGAACGCTCAGTAACATCCTGACTGCTTGGTAACGTCCTGAACGTTCACCAACATCCTAAATGTTCCTGAACGTTCAGTAACAACCTGAACGTTCAGGTTGTTGGTGAACGTTCAGGATGTTGGTAAACGTTCAGGATGTTGGTGAACGTTCAGTAACATCCTTAACGTTCACCAACATCCTGAACGCTTAGTAACATCCTGAACGTTCAGGATGTTGGTGAACGTTCAGTAACATCCTTAACGTTCACCAACATCCTGAACGTTCACTAACAACCTGTGTTCAGTAACATCCTGAACACTCAGTAACGTCCTGAACGTTCAGTAACATCTTGAATGTTCAGTAACGTCCTGAACGTTCAGTAACAACCTGAACGTTCAGTAACAACCTGAACGTTCAGTAACAACCTGAACGTTCAGGTTGTTGGTGAACGTTCAGCAACAACCTGAACGTTCACCAACATCCTAAATGTTCCTGAACGTTCAGTAACAACCTGAACGTTCAGGATGTTAATGAACGTTCAGGATGTTACTAAGCATTCAGGTTGTTGGTGAACGTTCAGCAACAACCTAAATGCTTAGTAACATCCTGAACGTTCACCAACATCCTGAACGTTCAGGTTGTTACTGAACGTTCAGGTTGTTACTGAACGTTCACCAACAACCTGAATGCTTAGTAACATCCTGAACGTTCATTAACATCCTGAACGTTCACCAACAACCTGAACGTTCATTAACATCCTGAACGTTCATTGACAACCTGAACGTTCATTAACATCCTGAACGTTCATTGACAACCTGAACGTTCATTGACAACCTGAGCCTTGGGGTGAACAGAGAGAAAACTTGATGACACGTCTGTACGTGTCCTGTCATGGCCAGGGTTAGGGTTAGCGCCGGGGTCAAAGGTCAGAGTTCTCAGAGACAGACTCATCATTGTTGAGCTCCACTTGTGTTTGTCAGTGTTAAATGGATGATTGTGGTAATTATGCTCATCAGTCAAACTTGCATTTTTTTCTTTTACAAGTGAAATAACATGAAGAATTCTTGCTTCGCTCTAAAGTTAAACAATCACAACAACAGTGAAAACTCAATAATCAATGATCAGATGATTTGATTATTAAAACACCATGTATCATTTTACTTTCACTTCACAATTGTGCGCTACTTTGTGTTGGGTTATCACTTAAAACCCCAATAAAATACATTTAAGTTTGTGGTTGTAACGTGACAAAATGTGGATAAGTTAACTTCAAGGGGGTATGAATTCTTTTGCAAGGCGCTGTATTTATGTCTTTACTTCCTGTCTGCAGACGGGCCGGTGGAGAAGAAGATCTCTCTGCTGCTGCCGGAGATGTTTGTGGCCGGATCCGCCAGAGCCTCCGTCTCCGTCCTGGGTCTGTAACACAACATGTGGAGGACACTTCACTGCCCCTCCTGCGCTGTAGGAAATCACAGTGTTAATATCTTTGCGTGTCTTTGCTCCTTGCAGGCGACCTGATGGGCCGGGCCATGAAGAACCTGGACAAGCTGCTGGCGATGCCGTACGGCTGTGGGGAGCAGAACATGCTGCTGTTCGCTCCCAACATCTTCATCCTCAACTACCTGAAGAGCACGGGTCAGCTGACCAAGGAGATCCAGGACAAAGCCACGCGCTTCCTGGAGAGCGGTGAGGCTCGATGAACCTCTCCTGATCGGTTATCGATTGCTCTCCCTGGCTTCCTTGCTCATATGTGTATTTTAAACTTATTTACATCTAAACGAGAGCCCTGTGATTTCACTGAATCCCTGGTTAAATGTTTGAGACAAAGGTCATGCACTGCAAAAACTCAAAATCTCACCAAGAATATTTCTAGTCAAAATGTCATTTCTAGTCAAAATAAATCTAATTATACTTGAAAAAAGTAAAAAAAGTGTCTAAAAACAAGCTACTTTTTAATGTGATGAGTCTTATTTTAAGCAAATTTTCCACTTTAAATAAGCAGAAAAATCTGATAGTGGAGCAAGTTTTTCTTTCTTATTACAAACACAAAAAACTTACTTTCACTGGCAGATTTTTCTACTTATTTCAATTGAAAGTTAGTTTGAAACAAGTGAAAATGATCTAAAAACAAGTTAATTTTTAGGTGATGAGTCTTATTTTAAGTTAGTTTTGACTAAAATTGAGACATTTTGACAAGAAATAAAACAAATATTCGTGGAAAGATTTTGAGTTTTTGCACTGTGATCATTGGCATAATTTATGGGGGTTTTAACAACCCCAAAAATCAAATCCGGCCAATATTCCTCCCCTAAATAATCGTATGATTGCAGTGAAAAAAAATATCTTCAAGCTGGTTTGAAGAAGTTTTTGTTTTTGTTTTTGTTGAAAAAAGTTGAAGATTTCATTTGCAAGCAACCAAAAGTAATATTTTTATGACCTGACAATGTGTAGCAGGTTGATAGTTTGCTAGTAACTACAGGTAAAACTAGAGGAGGACACTACGGAATAAATATTCACGTAGGATTTAACTGATCTGAAAACTGAACGGCTTTTCTCTCAAGCTAATTTGATAGCCTTGTCATAGCCTATAGTTACCTTAGTCACAAATTGTGTCATTAGTTCATCTGCCTGATTAGAATTAGCTACACAGTGATGAAGTGGTGTTATGATAAATTAACAAAAAGCGTTAGTCCTGTCAGAATAAATGTGTAAATCACCACAACAAAATAAAATGCCCTAAGAATAATGGTGGTAAATGACTGAAATACCTTTTACTACTGTTACTAATATGGGAATCCCAAAATAAAGATGTAAATTAGCCTTGTCCTTTTATCAAAGTTAATGATTTTGCACTCTTCCCCTTACGCCAGGACTTTTTTTGCTTAAAAAAATCCTTTGAAGATCTTAACCCCCCCCAGTGTTTAACCCAGATTCACGCCCTTGGTCATGATGGTAGACGAGACGACACCGTGTCTGAATCTGAAACCAAATGTTGGATTAATTTTACCATTTACAGTAAAAAAAACTCCTTCATTCCCACAGCCACAAACTGAACAATTCAAATTCACCACACCACTGATCACCTTGTCATCATTTTAAAGGGATAGTTCAACATTTTGGCAAATTAGCCCATTGCCGTAATCCCTATAGTCATAGCAGTAGGTTCGTTACCTTTAATTGTTGGTGCAAGCTATTTTTAGAACGGCGGAGCAGAGCCGTGAGCTGCTCAGAGCTACGCTACGGAGGCTCATGGGATTTCTTGGTTTCCCTCATCAAACTCATCAAATACACAATCCAACAACTCCACAACGCTCTGGTGGACAAGTTGTGAGCTGCACATTCACCACACTATGAGATAATAACACAACGTTACCAGACAGAGTTGTTTTAGAGGGAAATACATAATTAACAATAATAGTGAACTCCTTTCTTTCAATAAAAGCAGCTCAAGGCGATTTGCAACGAAGAAACAAACTGTGCTTCACATGAAACGACATAGAAAATGTAAACATAAAGGTGTTATGTAAATGTAAATGTAATAATGTCCGTGTGTGTGTGTGTGTGTGTGTTTCAGGATATCAGAGAGAGCTCACCTACAAACACGATGACGGTTCGTACAGCGCCTTCGGGAAGGGCGACGCGTCTGGAAACACCTGGTCAGTGAAGAAGTTATGAAACATTAATAACGTCTAATGTCTCCATAAACATCCAAAATCCCAAAAAATAACAGCGATAACGAAGACAAACGGAGCAGCAGGTTCCTCCTACTCGGTGTTTTAATAAAGTGTGAAGGAGACAAACACCAGAGGATCATAAAGACTCGCTTCAGATTATAAAACACACTCGGAGACTTTAAATAGTTACAGAACATTTATCAGGAGCTTCACTGATGAACAGAACAATTTCAGCTCCAATCTCACACTTCATTTGATGTGAGAATAAAAATGACAAGTGGACGCAGTGGGAGTTGGACACACACACTCACAGACACAGACACACACAGTCAAACACACACTGTTTGGCAGCGGCGAGCGTCCTAATAATTTTTACTTTATGAGGAACCTGCCAGAAAATATTAATATTTTCATTTAATGGGCTTAAAGCGCGGCCCCTGAGGGGATTCAACAAAAATCTGCTGTTTGCTGTCTGAAAGGCTGCTGGGCAGTTTGGCAGTTGGTGTGTTTGTGTGTGGGTGTGTGTTTTGTGGTCGGGGAGAAAACTGGGGCTCTCGAGTGTTCGATCGCATTAGAAAAAAACCCGTCAGGACGTTTTGTTAGAAAAATCCCAGATCCTCAGAGAGAGACGGAGACGTCTGGAAGTTTTTGAACAAAGTGGGAGCAGATGCAGATGAGGAGTTTATTATCAGAGTGATACATGGAGGGTGAGTCAGAGACGTATCGGTGACCGCTGTGCTTCCCCTCGCCGCTGCCAGACCGGTTAGCGATGAGTCTGCTGAAGAGCCACAGATCGTTTCTCAGCCTTCGACTGAACATTAGTTTTATTAAACACAGAGAGAAGCTGCTTTTATTTTATCTGAAGATTCATGTGTGGTTTTAAGAGCAAAAAAACATCTCAGTGTAGTTTTCCATCTCCTCTTTTAGCTTCTCTTTTGGAGCTCTCGTAACAACAGGTCGGTGTCAGCCAATCAGAAGAGAGGAGGAGGCTCCGAGTCTTTCTTCTGATTGGCTGACTGTTTTCTGAGCGATCCAATAAAAAAAATAGAGCAGATTTCAGAATAAAACACCCAGAGAAACCAAATCTTGCTGCTTTGTTGTTGGATGGATGGTGGGTCCAGGTGGTGAGGGGGCGGAGCTTTGTTGTGACATCACAAAGTGACAGGAAGTCCTGACGGCTGGGTTTAAGGCTCAGTTTCTGAATACAGGCTGTGTGCATTTCTCTGTGGACTGAGGCTTTGATACTTTCACAGTATTAATATAGAACCTAGAGCTGCTTTATAATCACACTACACATGGACATCTACCTTTATACTGTATGGAGCTTTAACACAAACATCTACCTTTATACTGTATGGAGCTTTAACACAAACATCTACCTTTATACTGTATGGAGCTTTAATACAAACACCTACCTTTATACTGTATGGAGCTTTAACACAAACATCTACCTTTATACTGTATGGAGCTTTAATACAAACATCTTCCTACCAAATAACAGACAGATGTTGGTGAGCAGCAGATATAAAGAACCAGATGTTTCCTCAGCAGCTAAAAAGTTGAATATTGTGGAGAGTTGTCTATGTTGTTGTTTGTTTGTCTTGAAGGTGAAGTGTTGTTCAGTACTGCCCCCAAATGGTCAAAAAATAACAATAATGCAGCTTAAATACTATTTACTATTAATTTAAAGTAGAATATGTGTAGTCGGTGTAATATATTTCTGTATTATGAGTCTTATTGGAGGTGGATGTTGACACTTCCTGCTCCTCTCTGAGCTCCAGCTGCCTTCACTCTGTCGTAGCTGCAGCTCAGGACGAACTCTCTGCTCCGAGACACGAGGCTCTTATGTAATTGTCCCGGGGCTGGGTTCATGCTGGGGTTAGCAACACAGGCACACATGTTTAGATTAACTCTCTAAAAGAAAACCTGTGTGTGTGTGTGTAGGCTGACGGCCTTCGTGATGAAGTCGTTCGGTGGAGCGAGGCCGTACATCTTTGTGAGTCCGGGTCACATCACCGAGGCCAGGACGTGGCTGTCGAGGCTCCAGAGACCCGACGGCTGCATCCGCTCAGTGGGAAAACTGTTCCACAACGAGATGAAGGTGACGTCACACACACACACACACTCATGTATACCCACACACCGAGGTTATTATAGTTTTAAAAAATTTCATTAGTTTTTCAGTTTGTTTGTTTTTTATTTCAGTTTAGTTTTAGTTAGTTCAATGAGTGATGAAGCAGTTTTAGTTTAGTTTTTATTTAGTCTTAGTTTTAGTTTTTCAGGTTTTAGGAGAAAGCCTCTGTCAAACCTCTGAAGATGAACTTCCAACTTTGTGGGATTTTTTCTGTTTAGTTGCATCCCATAATGTTCCCATCAGTCACTCATCAGGTTCCATTCACTCTTATCTACCTGTGGGTCGTACTCCAAGTCATCCCATATTGAGCTTTAGACATCTCTAAGAAAACTAAGCTGATGTTATCTGACTCAACTTTAGTTTTAGTTAAAGGGGACATAGAATGGAAATATCACTTTTTGAAGGCTCTTTAACATATATTTGGGTGTTTGTCTTGCCTTCCGGCCCCCAAAATGTGAGAATTGACAAAAAAAATCTGTAATTTTCAGACTCCATGTGGTTTTACCAGCTGTTCCCTCAGTTGTCCTCCTGTGATGTAACTAGTTTTTTCGAATTTGCATAACCCCACCCCTACCTGGTACAGGTAGAAGGGGACGGGGCAAGCAGTGGCTCATTTGCATTTAAAGGGACAGGCACTGAAACCAGCCGTTGTGAACAGGGCTGTTTTGAGAGGATGAAAAGAGCTGTCAGCATGTCACAGACATGTCTTTAAGACTCCTGGGAACTATTTTAATTTGTGAAAAAGGGGCAGAATATGTTTCCTTTAAGTTTCCTAAAATTATCTTTTCACTATTTCACAGTTTTAGTTTTAGTAAAAGCTTGTTTTAACTACCGGTATAATAACAAACACAGAGGAGCAGCTGAACTCAGTCCGTCGTCTTTCTAATAAAGTTTTTTTTTGTTTCCCCCAGGGAGGAGTGAGTGACGACGTGTCTCTGACGGCTTACATCACCGCCGCCATGTTGGAGCTGGACGGCAACGCCACAGTGAGTCTGACGTCTTTGTCCGCTGCCTGCAACCTGCAACCAGTTTCCTCCTGTCCTCTCTAATGTGTCCTCTCTGACGTGTCCTCTCCGTGTCTCCGTCAGGACCCCGTGGTCCAGGGTTGTCTCCGCTGCCTGAAGGCGGCGGCGTCCGCGCCCCTGGACAACCTGTACACCACGGCCCTGATGTCCTACACCTTCACTCTGGCTGGAGACGAGGACATGAGGAGCAAACTCATCACACAGCTGCACCAGAAGTCCAACACACAGGGTGAGACAGTGAAGGCATCGCCAGTGTGTGCACAGCTTCAGTTCACTGTTTAAAGGAATAGTTCAACATTGCCATAATCCCTATAGTCATAGCAGTAGGTTCATTACCTTTAATTGTCGGTGCAAGCTGTTTTCAGAACGGCGGAGCAGAGCCGTGAGCTGCTCAGAGCTACGCTACGGAGGCTCATGGGATTTCTTGGTTTCCCTCATCAAACTCATCAAATACACAATCCAACAACTCCACAACGCTCTGGTGGACAAGTTGTGACCTGCACATTCACCACGCTATGAGATAATAACACAACGTTACCAGACAGAGTTGTTTTAGAGGGAAATACAGAGACTGCTTGATGAAAAACTGTCCCTGAAGGCAACGCGCA
This sequence comes from Trachurus japonicus, assembly GCF_045865225.1. Taxonomy (NCBI): domain Eukaryota; kingdom Metazoa; phylum Chordata; class Actinopteri; order Carangiformes; family Carangidae; genus Trachurus; species Trachurus japonicus. The sequence goes on along the minus strand of NC_140919.1, from coordinate 9,788,683 downwards.
TCAGCGGTTTTGCATGAATTTCCCTCTAAAACAACTCTGTCTGGTAACGTTGTGTTATTATCTCATATTTTGATCTCTCAGTTTGATGAGGAAAACCAAGAAATCCCATGAGCCTCCGTAGCGTAGCTCTGAGCAGCTCACGGCTCTGCTCCGCCGTTCTAAAAATAGCTTGCACCGACAATTAAAGGTAACAAACCTACTGCTATATGACTATAGGGATTATGGCAATGGGCCAATTTGCCAAAAATGTTGAGCTATCCCTTTAAACATTGAACCAGTCTCCATGTGAGGCGTTTAGGGACCGTCAGTAAGTTGTAAATGTTTCTGTCTCACTGACGGTCGACTCGTCTCCGGCCGACAGGAGGAACGCGCCACTGGAACAGAGCCGGGGCTTCTGGGAAAGGCCTGGACTCTCTGGAGGTGGAGATCACCTCCTACGTGCTGCTGGCGCTGCTCTCCGGCGCCGCGCTGCCGGACTTCGGCCTGGACTACTCCTCCGACATCGTCCGCTGGCTCGCTCAGCAGCAGAACCCGTACGGCGGCTTCTCCTCCACACAGGTGACACACACATTTGAAATATTTATTTATGCCCACATAATAAAGGAGTACAAGGGTTCTTGCACAAGGGACATAAACACTGCCAGTGCAGTTGACAATGTAAGACGGTCAGACACAAAGCGCCTGGGCGGCTGAACACAGTTACATACAAAATGACCTCAGGTCAGATAGAAAACAGACATTCAAGGAAACAAAAAACATCGTTTCCTCCAGATTGAGCGGCTACCAATAATAACTGAGACTGAGCAGCACCCGGCCAACTGTTTAGCTCTTCTTTTGGGGAGTCCGGCCATCTGAAGGCCCCTCACAACCAACTTATACACATGCTCCAGACTGCCAAATATAAAGACTAGAAGTTGTTACATCTGTAGCCTATAGCTGAGACTGCCAAATATAAAGACTAGAAGTTTACACCTGTAGCCCAGCTGAGAGATGGTCTGGTTCAGCTGCTGCTATTTCAGCTCTTTGGTTAGACAGGCCTCCTCTAGGCTGTAATCAAAGGTACAGCCGACCTCCAGAATGAATGAACACCTCTATGATTTTCATTAACAACAACAACATCAGGAGTATTAGCTGTTACATTAGAGAATATTGAGACATCATTACACAGGCTGAACATACTCGGCTTCACAGTAGAGTGTTTATACAGCACGATGGTAGACCTGAAGATAGAGGAGATTATCTGCTGATATCAAATCCACAATTCTGTCATGCCTACATATGTAGAGCCCTCTGTAAACATGGCAACCATTTAGGATGTGAGACATGGTTTCAGCTATTTGTTCACTGCCATAGTGTAGACAGTAAGGAGCATGACTTCTGGAAACCAGATGGAGAGGTTCAGTTTAGTTGGTAAAACCTGCATCCACGCAGGTGAGACACACACACACACACACACACACTGAGTCAACTCTGACCTCTGTGACCTCTGACCCCCAGGACACGGTGGTGGCGCTCCAGGCTCTGGCTCAGTACGGCGCCGCCACCTACAGCTCGGAGGGCGTCACCACGGTAACGGTGACGTCGCTAGGAGGCATGAACAGAGAGTTCAGAGTGGAGCAGAGCAACAGGCTGCTGTACCAGGAGGAGAAGGTCCCAGAGATTCCAGGAGAGTTCACGGTCCGGGCCCAGGGCCAGAGCTGCGTGCTGGCGCAGGTAGGAACATCTGGAAAACAGCTGGTCAACAGCTGGATAACATCTGGATAACAGCTGGTTATTTACCCGTTAACAGCTGGTTTATTCATCTCTGTGTCAAAACTACAACAAGAAACTCAAAACAAAAAACAGGCTGGCGACGACACCAGAGGATTTGTGTTGATCACCAGTGACAACATCTGTAACATCTGGTAAACAGATGTTACTAATGATGACCAGATGTTTCAGATATTCTTATTGATGAACAGATCCAGATATTATACACTATCACATGTGGACAGATGTTTCAGATGTCATTATTGCTGACCAGGTGCTACAGATGTTGTAGATGTTACTAATGATGACCAGATGTTTCAGATATTCTTATTGATGAACAGATGTTGTAAACGTTATTTTCAAGGACCAGATGTTATACGTTATCACATGTGGACAGATGTTTCAGATGTCATTATTGATGACCAGATGTTGCAGATGTTATCACTGCTGAACAGATGTTAGAAATGTTACTATTGACGACCAGATGTAATGTCATCACATGTGGACAGATGTTTTAGTTGTTATTAATGAACAGATGTTCTGGCTGGTGAACAGATGTTGTAGATGTTATAATTATCAAGGACCAGATGCTACAGATGTGGACTGATGTTAGAAAAGTTATTATTGATAACCAGATGTTGTAGATATTATTAAGGACCAGATATTACAGATGTTGTCACAGTCTCCACGTCACTTGTGAATGGACGTTAGAAATGTCATTATGTCATTACTGGTGAAAAGATGTTACAGTTGTTGTTATTGCTGACCAGATGTTACAGCTGTGGACAGATGTTACAGATGTTATTATTGCTGACCAGATGTTGCTCCCCTCAGATCTCGATGCACTACAACGTCCCTCCTCCTGACGACTTCTCGGCCTTCAACATGTCGACTCACGTCATGGCCAAGTGCAACATCAGCCGCCCTCAGCTCATCGTCTTCCTGCACGTCAGGTGATCACATGACCTCACTCACTCACTCACTCACCCGATCGATCAGTCAGATGATCAATAATCAATAATCAATATCACTGATCAGTGGTTTCTGTTGGTTCTGCTCCGTGCTGCAGGTACCAGGGCCGGAGGGAGGAAACCAACATGGTGATCGTCAACATCAAACTGTTGTCGGGCTACATCCTGGACAAGAGCTCCCTCAACCTGGTCAGTCATCTATCTATCGATCTATCGATCTATCGATCGATCTATCGATCAATTAATCAAATTTAAAACTGCACAAATCATGTTTAAAGCAAGAACCAGTTCACTTCCGGGCAATATCCAGAAAATGTTTTGTGACATGGAGGGGGGGTTACAAAAATTCAATTTTAAAAAACATTGCGTTCGTTCAAAAAGGAAAAGTACGTGTATTTCAGTTGTTGGTTAAGGGATGACTTGTTTTTGTTAGATTGATAATAATTATTGTATAACCAATAATTAGACAATTATTGTTAATTATTAATAATATCCACTGGGGATATTGATGATAATATACGTTTTAAATTAATATTATCACTTAATAGATACGTAAGAAAGGGGGTAGGGTCATATAAGTTTTACTTCTACCTGCTCCTTTTCGGACACTGCTCTATTGTTTGTATTTTTTTGTTTTTAAATTGTATTTTTTTATGTTCAAAATAAATAAAATGCATTCAATCGATCAATCAATGAACAGACCATCAGTAATAACTGTGTGTGTGTGTGTGTGTGTTGCAGCTGAAGAGCGACTCGTCAGTGAAACGCATGGACGTGGACGAAGGACACATCAACATCTACTTAGACGGAGTACGACCAGTCAAACCAGTTACAGCAGGTTTAATGTCCGCAGGTTAACTGTCCGCTCTGCTAACGTGTGTGTGTGTGTGTGTGTGTGTGTGTGTGTGTGTGTGTGTGCAGCTGAAGAAGGATGAGATGAAGATGTACAGCGTGACGCTGGAGGAGGATCAGCCCGTCAGGAACCTGAAACCTGCCGTGATCAAAGTCTACGATTATTATCAGACCAGTAAGAGCTTCCTCTCGCTGCCCTTTCAAAATAAAAGCACCTGAAGCTAAGAGCCTCTCCTCTCTGCTGCCCTTTCAAAATAAAAGCACCTGAAGCCGCTTAAATTGATTTATATTAGTGTTTTGCTTCACTGTTCTGTTTGTACTGATTGATCAACTGATCGATTGATGTTTTTGTTGTTTCCAGGTGACGAGGCTGTAACTGAGTACACGTCTCCCTGTGCAGAGAGTAAGTGACACTTCTCTGTTATCTGTTGATTATTGATTATAGATAAACCAGTTTGATAAGAAACATCATCAGATCTCTCCCAGGCTCCGGCTTTATCATCTTTAGTATAAAAAGGTTTTATTGCTCATTAACAGACGTAAATGTTTCGTCCTCGTTATTTATAATTAGTTGTTGTGTGAACTGTATCTTAATATTTATTGATCTTTGATTGATCCTCGTTAACGTGGCACAGTCTTAGTGGATGAAGCTCAGACTGAAACAGGAAGTTAAGGCCGTATAGTTCTTGTTCTCCTGCCCACAAGTACATAATACTACATACAGACTTCCTACTATATGAACACATTAGTTTCCGTCACCAAGCTGATGTTCACACTGACGTTAACAACCAATATCCCAGAATTCCCAGAATGCATTTCACATGAAGTGGAGAACCAGAAGATAATATAACTTTAGTTTATCTATAGAGTTTGTTTATCAGCTCCATATCGACCTCATGTGTAACTGTGAAGCCCGGGTCAGGGAATCGAACCCAGAACCTTGATGCTATGAGACAACAGTGTAAAACCACTGCAACAAAACAATATGTGTGCTACAGTTTTACTAATGAATCTTCAGTTTTATGCATCTGGACCCGTTTAAACTGACTGAGTCATTATAATATTTAATATATGTACGTACAGTATAGACGTGGACAAAATAGTTTGTACCCGTCTGTTAAAGCAGGAAAAACTCACAATTGTCACTGAAATAATATATAATCATATTTTTTTTAAAAATATGAATAAGATTTAAGTTCATGATTTTTACTAATTAGAATTTTTCTCCAGACCACTTTGATTAGTTTTGTTTTTTAAAAATATTTCTGTTGAACCACAATTCAAAAGCAACATCTGATTTTTATTAGGTGATTTTCAAAACATTTTTTTTTTTTTATTATAACTTTTGTCAGTTTCACTGTTAATCATTATAATGAATCATTATGAATCATTGTTTGTTTGTTTAATTGTTTCCAGGCGACAGCATCAACGAGCTGTGAACATCCTGCGACGCCTCGAGTCAGTTAGAAGAATCACTGTGTTCAACAAAGAAACTTCTAGATGTTTATTTTTTTCTTACACTGTTTAATTTGACTTTTTTTTGTTTGTTTTATTTGTTTTTGTTTTTTACCCCTTTTTAATGATTTTTAGCCGTTTCCGTGTGAACGCCACTTTGTGTCTGAATGTTTTTATGTTTTTTCTTGTGGTTTTATTTTTTCTCTCTCTCCATTGGAACAGATTTTAATTTGTTCCACTTCCTGGTCATGTGATGTGATGTGATGTGATAGGACGAAACCTGTAAATTAGCAAAGATGAGAATCAACTCCGTCGTCATGGAGTCAACACACACACACACAAACACACACACACACACATACACATACACGTGTCTCAGTAACAGTTCTGTTTTTAATAGATTTGACAAAAATCCATATTATTCATACCTGAAAGTGACGCATGAGACGTACAGGGTACCAATAACACAGTATGGTCCGAGTATTGATTCAGAGTGTGTGTGCGTAGTGTGTAGTGTGTGTGTGTGTGTGTGTGTGTGTGTGTGTTTGCAACAGGAACTACTTTCTAGAAAATAAAAAAAAAAGCCCAACAGTGTGCGGAGTGAGTGAGTGTGAGGTGAGTTACTGTGTGTTCTGCTGTACCTGTAATAAAAAGGTAGATCGATACAACACTACCAACAATTTAAAATGTAACTGACTGACAATAAAATTTTCTAAAATGACAAAAATAAGTAAAAACTGTACTTATTTTCATTTCATACAATACTGTTTTCATCATCTCAATAGTAATATCATCATTATTATTATTAGCCTATTATTTTTTCATTCAGGCTTCCTCTACAGTACGTCCGCTCTTTTCAACATCGACAACAACAGTAAAGTTTTTATACCATCTAATTTACTATCAACAGACATGATTTAACAGCCTCGCCAGTGTTGAATAGTTTGGTTTGCACATTGTTATAATAAAAGGCAAGGAGGAGAGGGAGGGGGAGGAGGGAGAGGAGTCAGAATATATTAAGGTCTTTTCACTGATTCTATACTTCCTGTTTTAGAAGTAAACATGTCACTATCTCAGGCACCACAATCATAAATTATTATCGTCACTGCACCGACACATGAAACTAAACCACAGTTCCACATGCGCCATTTATATAAAAAATCACAGTCTGTTCGTCCTCGAGCACAGAAATCAATCAATCAATCAACGGATCGATAAGAAGATTCACCAACGACGTGACAATTGACACGATGACGACGAAGATGAAGACGTTTCTTTTCTTTTTTGTTTTTTTTTAAAGAGTCTGTTAAAGCTGAAGACACGAGTTTCCTTGATCCGCCCCCCTCCCCCCTCCACTCCTTACTGCTCTCTGCTCACAGTGGGGAGTCGAAACAGGAAGTGATGTCATAATGATGCAACAGCAAAACAAAAGTTTTGTTTTTAAGGCAAATGAGTTTTTTTTTTTTTTACGTGCCCTTATTTTGAAATTACAAATAAAAAGTTGCAGGACTGAATGTACAAAACATAACAAACATTTTGGTCTCAACTTAGTGTTACATATAGCCTACTACACTACACTTCCCATAATGCAACATGGTTTTCATTAGATCCTTGTTGGCTAGGAAGAGCTTAGTTAGCGCTCAGGTTTTTAAATTCTTTTTTTTTTCTCCTATTCACAAGTTTCCGAACGTCAACTATGGTCAAAACCGGAAGCCCGGAAGTTTTGCCGGTTTGGTGAAATTGTACGTTTACGTTTCCATGGTTTTCAGTCGTTGTCATAGTTGCGGTAAACGCATGGATCTATTGACGCTGGCTTTTAACACGGATGTCAATTTGTGTGATATCCACTGTTAAAAGCTGGTGTGATGATCCATGCGTTTTACAGATTTTCATTCATCATTCATCAAAATTCCAAGCATTTACCGCGACTACCGAAACCATGGAAACGTAAACATAAAATTCCACCGGAAGAGCAAAACCGGCTTACGTTTTTGACGTTCGGAAGAAGGTGGATAAACTGATTCATCTAATTGATTATGATCAGTTTAACAAGATAAACTGATCCGTTTAAAATATTTTGTACATTCAGAGTTAACGAGTAATATGAACCTGTCTATCCCCAGAGTGAGAGCCTGTGGACTCAACCTGCGATGAAAACGGCTTTGTGTGATTGGCTCCTTCACGGCGGGAGGGGGCAGGGGGGCGGAGCCGGACTCTCAGACTCGGCATCAATAACGACACGTAGTCAAGGCACAGTTCTGAATTTTGCATTAGTCCTTTTTTTTTGTTTTGTTGATCCTGCGTTAGCGTTAGCGTTAGCATCGGTCGGTCTCCGTAAGCGCTTCTGGTCGTCGTGGTTTCTCAGGCTGGCAGTGATGATGGCGGCCCCCCCCCTGCTGTGTCGTTGCATCATCCAGTTACCTAAAGGCTACTTGGCAAAAAAAAAGTCAAGCTTCTTAGTTTGAGTGTGTGTGTTATGTGTGTGTGTTTGTGTGTGTTGGTTGACAGGTGAGATTTTCCTCTTGAACAAGGTTCATGAGTACGTGGCGGCTGTGGTTTGACCAGTTCACAGGTTTGTTTGGGAGTCGACCGTAGATATTTAAAGGGTACAAATTATGTAAATATCACCTTTTGAAGGCTCTTTAACATATATAAGATGTTTGTTTTGCCTTCTTGCCCCAAAATGTGAGAATTGACAAAAAAAATCTGTAATTTTCAGGCTCCTGAGGTTCAAATCCATGTGGTTTTACGGGGCCGGTGTCATGTGGCTGAAGGTTTTTGTTCCAACCAATCAAGAGCAACACCGTTTGTTTGACCAATCAACTGTCTGAAGACTGATATCAGTTGATTCAATGAGTCTGCTGCTGATAATGGCATGGTTAGCTTAGCTTAGCACAAAAACAACTGTGTTCTGCTTCCTAATTCTGTGCTAAGCTAGGCTAACACGGGAGAATTTGATATTGATATTAACAGTCATCTTTGTTTATGTTCTAGTATTGATAAGTGTAGTTTAGCTTAGCATTAAATGTCTCCCCCAAGTAGTAGCATGTTATCTACACGTTATGACAGAACCATTGCAGGCTAGCTGTTTCCAGGCTAAGCTAAGCTAATCAGCTAACAGCTGAAGCTTTATACTTAGCATTTTACACATATCGAGACAGAGTGGTGTCAATCATTATCTCAAACTAGCTCCGACCCAAGGCATAAGCAAACTAAGCACAGTTTGCGTAGGGCCTCGTGACCACTAGGGGGCCCCAAAGAGCAATAAACGGTTTTAAAGCTGTAGTAAGTCCCACAAGAAATTCTGCATAAAAAACCCTTATTTGTTGTTGTTGCACATTGCTGGTGCAGGTTATTTAAAACCAAAAATTAACATAGTAGATGCCCCGTTTACAGCATATGCATTGTCTATTGGTTTATTTTGTTACTCTTAGTACCTACGCCTTAGATGATATTCAACCCCAGGCTGCACTTTTAGCTGAATTTGGTGCCATTTCATGATTAAAAAAAACATAGATGGGTAAAAACATACCAGGCTAGGAAGATGATATGTAATGACAGATTATAAAGATATAAGAATAAGTTAATAGGTGTGTAAATAATCAATAATCATTGAGGGCTCCCCCAACAAGTTTTTGCTAGCCTAGCCTATCTTAGCTTAGCTTAGCATACGGACTAGAAGCAGGAGGAGGAAATATAGGAACTCCATGATAATTTCTCTTTTTTTACATTTACAGTCAGAGCCAGGCTAGCTGTTTCCCCTTACTTCCAGTGTTTGTGCTAAGCTACGCTAAATGCCAAAACATCAACGCTACTTCTGAAGCTTTTATATGCTAATTAACAGCAGAAAAAGATACTTATTATCGATGCCGACAGCGCCGTGAGGCCTCCCACACTGTTCACTGGACAAACCACAGAGTGAAACTGCAGAATGAACTCCTGAGCTGTCGTCTAGAAACAAAACTAAACAAAACTAAACAAAAAAACACTCTGAAGTGAAGTGATGAAGTCGTGGAGACGTGAACCTGAACGTGCCGTGGTGTCGTGGTGTCGTGGATTTGATTTTTTTAGTGTTTTTAACGACGTTCAGTCTGAGCAGCACTGAGGTGACGAAGGTGACGAGGAGGAGGAGGAGGAGGAGGAAGCGGTGATGGATCGACTTCTCTTCTGTCTCATAGATTTCTACAACATCGTCGTGTTGCATGAAGAGTCTTTCAGATACATTTCACCCTCCACAGTCGTGATGAACAAACAGAAACATTGGCGTTAAGTCATTTGGCAAATTTCTCCTCAAGTAAAAAAAAAAAAAAGATAATTAAAAGAAAGAAGGGAAACAAATAATACAAAAAGGTTCAACAAACAGAAACTACTAGATCTCCATTTGGCAAATATAGAAAGGCTTTTTTTTTTTTTTTAAAGTCTCTGACATTTTGGTTTTATATACAACAGAGTGTGTGAGAGAGAGAGAGTGTGTGTGTGTGTGTGTCAAAGTGTGTGTGTGTCCTTCACGGGCTCCCTTTTTAAATCCAAACAGAATCACGTAGAAAACGTGGAGGTGAGACGTCGACACGGTCACGAAATCAATCAAACGGTGACGATTGAGTCAGAAACAAGGCGTTGTCGTCGTCGTTGTCGTGGAAACGGGGGGGGGGCAGGAAGGGCCTACAGAGTCTGTGCGAGTCCCTGCCGATATCGATTATTGATCAATCGATCGATCGATCCGCCTCAGTTCATGAACTGCGTGTATCCCTCCGCCCCCGTCACAATCACGTCCATCCAGATCCTCATGGCCTCGGCCGACGGCGCCACCATGTAGTAGAGCCGGTCGTGGGTCTTCACGCAGAACGTCAGCGACGGGTTCGGACTCTATAAAAATAAAAACATTAGACCAGAATTAAACTTTGATCTGCTTTTTGTTTTTAAATTCATTCAGGTTTTAAACTCAGCTTCGTCGTTTTCTGTTGTAAATTAAACTTTAAATGGACAAAAATTACGGAATGGCTCTTTAACAGATAATCAACAATCCATAATGAAATGATGGTAAACGTGTATTAAAAATCAATAACTGGAGGAAGAGGAAAGGAGGAAGAAGAGGAGGAGGAGGAGGAGGAAGAGGAAAAGCGGGAAGAGGGGGGACAAGGAGGAAGAGGAGGAAGAAGAAGGAGGAAGAAGACAAGGAGGAGAGGGAGGAGGAGGAAGAAGACAAGAAGGAGAGGGAGGAGGAAAAGCAGGAAGAGGGGGACAAGGAGGAAGAGGAGGAAGAAGACAAGGAGGAAAAAGAGGAAAAGTGGGAAGAGGGGGGGCAAGGAGGAAGATGAGGAAGAAGAGGAGGAAGGAGGAAGAAGACAAGGAGAAAGAGGAGGAAGAGGAAGAGAAGGAGGAAGAGGAGGAGGAAGAAGAGGGGGGAGGACGAGGAAGAAGAGGAGGTACGAAGAGGGAGACGAGGAGGAGGGGGGAGGAAGAGGGAGACAAGGAGGAAGAGGAGGAGGAGTAGAAGGAGGAAGAGGAAGAAGAGGAGGTATGAAGAGGGAGACAAGGAGGAAGAAGAGGAAGAAGATGATGAAGAGGAAGTGGAAGAAGAGGAAGAAGGAGGAAGAGAAGTTGGAAGTGGAAGAAGAGGAGGAAGAAGAGGGAGACAAGGAGGAAGAGGAGGGAGGAGGAGGAAGAGGAGGAAGAGGAGGGGGGAGGAAGAGGAAGAAGAGGAGGTACGAAGAGGGAGACAAGGAGGAAGAGGAGGAAGAAGAGAAGGAAGAAGATGATGAAGAGGAAGTGGAAGAAGAGGAAGAAGGAGGAAGAGAAGTTGGAAGTGGAAGAGGAGGAGGAAGAAGAGGAGGGAGAAGAGGAGAGAGGAAGGTTTGGATGACGTCACTCTGAAGCTTCTCATTGACTTGAATAGAGCCAATGAGGCGTTCAGGAGTCGCTCGTTCATGTTGGGATAGCTACAGTAACTACAGTTTGAGCCGGCGTTGCCATGGAGATACTTGGTTTTCAATGGAACAAACTGTTTTGGAAGCTGATTGAATAACCACAATCGTCATGGCAACGCAACAAATATATACATAAAAACTGATAAAAAGAATGAAATAAAATAGTTGTTTATCAACTTCAAGGATCAATATTGTCATAAATAAAAATAAATAAATCAATTGTTGCTCCAATTAATAAATCAACACTGAATATTCATTATTTGAACTCCAGTGTTTTTGTGTCTTCAGCCTGTTGTGTTGCCAAAACATTTAAACATTAATGCACATTTAAAGATAGAAAACTTTTCTGTAAATTGCAAAAAAAAACAAAAAAACATTTTACCAAATAAAAACAAATATAAATGACTCATCTTTGCCCAAATATTAACTCCTGAGCTCAAGAATGAACAGATTTTCTTCTAAATTAAACATTTATTTCATCCTCACTCCTCGTTTGTCCGAGCAAAGTTTCTCTGTAACATGAAGATGAAGTGACGAGACGAAATCTACGTCACACACACACACACACACACACACACACTGAAGATGAGGCAGCAGGTTCACGTTGTCAATCAGAAACAGAAACATGGTCGAACTGAGGCGTCGTTGATGTTAAAGGGATAGTTCAACATTTTGGCAAACTGGCCCATTGCCATAATCCCTATAGTCATAGCAGTAGGTTCGTTACCTTTAATTGTCGGTGCAAGCTATTTTTAGAACGGCGGAGCAGAGCCGTGAGCTGCTCAGAGCTACGCTACGGAGGCTCATTATGGGATTTCTTGGTTTCCCTCATCAAACTCATCAAATACACAATCCAACAACTCCACAACGCTCTGGTGGACAAGTTGTGACCTGCACATTCACCACGCTATGAGATAATAACACAACGTTACCAGACAGAGTTGTTTTAGAGGGAAATACGGAGACTGTTTGATGAAAAACTGTCCCTGAAGGCAACGCGCATCAGTGGTTTTGCATGAATTTCCCTCTAAAACAACTCTGTGTGGTAACGTTGTGTTATTATCTCATAGCGTGGTGAATGTGCAGGTCACAACTTGTCCACCAGAGCGTTGTGGAGTTGTTGGATTGTGTATTTAATGAGTTTGACGAGGGAAACCAAGAAATCCCATAATGAGCCTCCGTAGCATAGCTCTGAGCAGCTCACGGCTCTGCTCCGCCGTTCTAAAAATAGCTTGCACCGACAATTAAAGGTAACGAACCTACTGCTATGACTATAGGGATTATGGCAATGGGACAATTTGCCAAAATGTTGAATTATCCCTTTAAAGAAACATGACTAATGACGATTTTTCCTGTTTGTGTTTGAGTGTGAACAGGTTTGACCAGGACTCTCCACTGGGACCAGGCAGGATTAACAGACCAGAGGGAATCGAACCAGTGAACGTTGTAGTTCATGTTTCAGTCCACACACAGGATCAGAGGGGGGGGGGTTGGGTTGGGTTGAGGGGGGGCAGAGTGTGTGATACATACACTGGTCATATTCAAGTTGAAAAATCCTTTCTGTGACGGCAGCAGCAGCCGAAACAAAAACACACACACAAAAGAGAAAAAGACAAAAGAGAGAGAAGAGAAGAAGCAAAAAAACAGAGAGAGAGCGAAGAATAAAAAACAAACTAATACATAAATAAATAAATAAATAAATAAATAAACAACGTGTTTTAAATGAAAGCAGGAAGTGAGCGGAGGCGGTGTCGTCGTGGCGACTCGTACCTTGGTGGCGCTGCGCAGGTGATCGTAGTAAACCTCCTCTATGGCCTGGAAGTAGATCACTCCCTTCAGTTTGGTCTCATGTTTATCTGTGAGGAGGAGGAAGAGGAGGAGGAGGAGGAGGAGGAGGAGGAGGAGGAGGAGGAGGAGGAGGAGGAAGAGGAGGAGGAGGAGGAGGGGGGAGGAGGAGGAGGAGGAAGAAGAGGAGGAGGAGGAGGAGGAGGGGGGGGGGGGGGTGGAAGAGAAGGAGGTATGAAGAGGGGGACAAGGAGGAGCAGGAAGAAGAAGAGGAGGGAGGAGGAAAATGATGAAGAGGAGGAAGAAGAGGAAGAAGTGGAAAAAGAGAGGCAAGACGAAAGCGGAAGTTGAAGAAGAGGAGGAAGGAGAAAGAACAGGAGTAGGAAGAGGAGGAGGAAGTGGAAGAAGAGGAGGAAGGAGGAAGAGGAGGAGTAGAAAGAAGAAGAGGAGGAAGAACAGGAGTAGGAAGAGGAGGAGCAGGAGGAAGAGAAGGATGAAGAGGGGGAGGTAAGAAGAGGGAGGAGAAAGTGAAAGAAGAGAGGGGGAAGACGAAAGTGGAAGTTGAAGAAGAGGAGGAAGGAGAAAGAACAGGAGTAGGAAGAGGAGGAGGAAGTGGAAGAAGAGGAGGAAGGAGGAAGAGGAAGAAGAAGGAGGAAGAGGAGGAGGAAGTGGAAGAAGAGGAGGAAGGAGGAAGGGGAAGAAGAAGGAGGAAGAGGGGGAAGGAAGGAGGAAGAGGAGGAGGAAACAGGAAGTGGAAGAAGGGGAGGAAGGAAGGAGGAAGAGGAGGAGGAGAGAGAAGAAGGTGTGGTCAGACGTGTCATCACCACCTGGATGACGTCGCTCCATCAGACTCTGACTGTGACTGTGACTGATGGAAAAAGACGAGCGCAGCAACTTTGCCTCTGTTTCCGTGGCGATGATGATGCTGCTGCTGCTGCTCATTGTCTCTCTCCCTCCCTCCCTCTCTCCATCTCTCTCCATCCCTCTCTCTCTCTCTCTGTTGCGCTGCTCTGCTTCATGGTTGCGCGTTGTTTCATCAGCCACTGCAGCGCTGCAGAGAGGAACCGGTGGGGAACTCTCTCTCTCCTCCTCCTCTCCTCCTCCTCTCCTCTCCTCCTCTCCTCCTCTGCTCCTCAGGCACAAACACTCAGCAGCAGCAGCAGCAGCAGCAGCAGCAGCAGCAGCAGCAGCAGCAGCAGCAGGTAGAGGAGATGCTGCACGCCGCCGCACGCTGCACGCTACTGCACGCCGCCGCATTTCTAGGAACAACACTTTTCCTGTTAATGTGCAGCCATTATCCCGCTAACGACCTCTTTACGGCTCAAACAAGTCGGCGCGTGCGTCTAAAAACCAAAGACGGTTTAGAAACCAAGACCTTCCATGACTCTCAATCTGTTCTTGGACTTTTGCCTACATATTTGTGTGTACACATGTGTAGAAACCACCGCCGATTTGGCCTTCGTTCTCAGGACATTATACAGATGCAGGTCCCGAGAGTGAGAACGGAACTGGGCAAAAAGACTTTTAAATTTTCAGCCCCGTCGACCTGGAATGATGTGCAGAAGGACTTGAAACTGACACATCTTGTAACTCTGGGGGAATTCAGGTCAATTATAATAGACAGAGAATTGAGCTCAATCGGATTGTGTGATTGCGTTGTTTAATCATGTTTTCCTGAAATGTGTGATTGTATTTTATTTGAGTCTTGTGTGATGTGCAACTGAGCTGTTGTGTGCTGCCGTCTTGGCCAGGTCACTCTTGGAAAAGAGGTTTTAAATCTCAATGAGTTTTTTACCTGGTTAAATAAAGGATATTGATTGATTGATTGATGAGGAGTCAGCTTCCTGTATGATGTCACTAGGTTTCTGCACGGCCACGCCCCTTTAGGGAGACCAGAGGCAGTCTGGAGTGTATTGACTCCAATGGGACAATTTAACGTGAACACAGATTATGGTCTGTCCTTTCTCCCCACAGTCACTGAAGCAAATTATTTTGGACTCATTTTTCACAAGCCACATCTCTTCTGAACAGTTTGACACCAAAATGGCGATTTTCAGACGGAGAGATCCGGAGAAAATCCACTTTGTTCACGACCTGTCTCTGTCTCTACGACACACTCTCGCCAGATTTGGCACAGATCTCCTAGGCAACGTCAAACAAACGGCCGCGAACTCCCGTGAAAATGATTTAAATTATTTTTGTCATGCTAAATATTACTGTTAGTAGTGTAAATATTTAATGTTATCATAAGAAAATATAAATATCTCACTTTCATCTACCTACAGATTGTATAAATCCACACACACGATCACAGACGAGGTGGGGTGACGGTTGGCCATGCCCATTTAGAGAGACAGGAAGTGTAACCATTTCTATCACTGCACCATGGATGTAGCACTGCACACGGCGCCACACGCTGCACGCCGCTGCATTTCGAGGAACAACACTTTTCCTGTTAATGTGCAGCCATTATCCCACTAACGACCTCTTTACGGCTCAAACAAGTCGGCGCATGCGCACACAACAAAAGATTGTGTGAAGTTGTGTTCCCAGTCCATTCTAGCACAACTCCATCAAGAAACCCTGTCCTGGTCTTGCATTGTTGCATCTTCATCCATCTTATCCATCCATAAACAGTCTTTTTTTGTTTTTTCTTTGTCATAGTAGCGTCATGATAATTGTCTCTCTTTGTAGTTTTTTTGTCTGTTGGATACATGTGTGTTTTTCCTGTTTTATGAATTCTGTTGTTATGTCCTTGTGTTTATTTTAATGGCTTTTAACACCTTGCCAGGAGGACTACAGTCGGAAACTAGCCGTTGGCTAACACTGGCACTTTTACATTTTATTATGTCCATTGAAGGAATAGTATCTTTTTTTTTAAAGTGGGGTTGTATGATCTCCAAATAGCCCCTAAGTACTTTAATTGCAGTAGAAGACTCTCTGCACTCCTCCCGTTAGTAACGCCAGCCCATAACAGCCCTGCCCAGAGATTTACAACATACATTGTTGTGAATGGACCCAAAGAAACGGCTTATTTTCGCGGCCTAAAAGAGGTTTTACCTGGAAAAAAAAATACACAGTTCCATTGATCACTATAATATAATTTTTTCCAAACCAACTCACGTATCCCTCCGCCCAGGGTTAGCGCCCGCCGATCAGCAGTTGGTTAGGTCCAAATAAAAACTGTGTTTTTCCTGCACTTTGAGGGGCTGAAAAAAATTATATTATAGCGAACAATGGAACTGTGTATTTTTTTTCAGGTAAAACCTCTTTTAGGCCGTGAAAATAGGCCGTTTCTTTGGGTCCATTCACAACACTGTATGTTGTAAATCTCTGGGCAGGGCTATTATGGGCTGGTGTTGCTAACGGGAGGAGTGCAGAGAGTCTTCTACTGCAATTAAAGTACTTAGGGGCTATTTGGAGATCATACAACCCCACTTTAAAAAAAATGATACTATCCCTTTAATGTGCATTGTCCTCCTTAAATAAAATAAAATAAAATAAAAACTCCTCGCTGCTGCTTCGGCCTCCTCCTTCAGGTGAAACGACTTGACGCTCGTCTCTTCAAGGTCACGCACAAGGGCGGCGAGCGCTGCATCTCAATCAGAGAGCGTCCTCAGAGGCCGCCGCCGCTCCTCGCATCTTAACGACGCCGAGGAGCTTCAAGCAGCTTTAAGTGACGACTTCAAACATAGCAGCGCCGTCCCAGAGCTCGCAGCGTGACATCACGTTACCGCCGACAACCTGCTCAAGGTCTGGAGGAGGAGGACGCCGCCGGCTGTCAATCAAACCGCTTCAAATGTGTTAACTAACGAACGCTCATGTTTACGTGTTGCTGCTGAGAGCGCCTGAACGCATCACAGAAACCACTGATGTGACACAACACAAGAGTCTAAAACTGAAACAACTGGACTCAGTACAAATCTAAGGAAAACTTTATTTAAATGTTTCTGTTTGACGCCTGTTTATATTTAATATTTAATATATTTAATTTAAAAACGTTGCAAACGACATTCAATCAACTGTAACAATTAAATACTGTTTATAGTATTGACGAACCAATAATTTAATATATAATAAATCTTTAATATAATAATAGTACTTGTAATAATTATTCATAATCATAATATGTATGTGTGGTTTTAGATGCAGTATATCTTAATCTTAATAATAATAATAATAAAAAATCAAATCATTGTTTCAATAGATTTAAATCAAATTTTCTGTTTGTTTGATGTTTCTTCATTCTCTTTTGTCTGTTCATTTTTTCTTATAGCATTTGATTATTCTAATTTCTGATTTATTTTTTACTATAACTCTACATATAGATAAATACAATTATGCTGACTGTAGTTTGGAGTTCACCTGTAAAATGAATTGTCTCACTGAGTGTTGAAATATAACTGATGTAAAAGTGGATGTGAGGAAATAACAAGATCTATAAAAAAATAATAATAAATTGATTTCCTGATACTTTTATTTTGAAAAGCCTTTGAATACTGTTGTTTACCAGCGCAGAGGCCACGCCCACATCTCTGACTGACATCAACAGTTGCTAGGCTAGTTGCTAGTAATGTAATGTTTCTAAGTTGTGTTTTTGTCACAGTTAGTTTTTTTCTGCTGCTTCCTGTGATTTATTTTTTCAAAGTAAAAGCCCCATGCAGAGCGTGGTGGGTGGTCTTCTTACCGACGTAGTAGGACAGCGTCCTCTTGAGGCGGTCGAAGACGAACCAGCGCTTCTTCCAGGACTTGATCTTGCCTCCCATCTTGACCAGGTAGCCTTTACACATCTTCTCTGTGATGATGATGTGGTAGCAGGTGTCCACGCTGTGGCCCGACGACTCCACGTGGGAGCGCAGGTCGAACTCCTCCTTCCTGATGGGCAGGTAGCGAGTCATGGGCCGAGCCTGAGGCGGGAACACAGACACTTTTTATTTTATAATTTTATTTTAAAGGGACATTGTGTAACTTCTCCTGTTATCTATTCATGAAAATCGATTATCTGGTTCAAAAGTCTGTTTTTCATTAACCAGTAATCCCCCCCATCAACAAACTGAAGTGTTCCGGTAAGCTCTGAATTTCGAGGTGGCGTCTGTGAAAAGTCACCGCGGTAACGCAGTGAGGAGGAATGGAGCGTTACACTGATGCTGCATTCACCTGCAGTCGGGCAGACGGCCGTCGCTAACAAACCAGATGTCATTTTAGTCACAGAAGTCCAGAGAAAGACGGTAAAACGTGGGTCAGGTAAACAATACCACATCGCCGTGACAACATATCGTCACTTGTTTACATAGAGGCTTGTTTATGCCGTTACGTGCAGCGGCTGTCGTCCGTCTGCCGTCTGCCCAATTTCACGTGAATGCAGCATGAAAAATACGACTGAGTTGCTTGTGATATACAACCGCAACGCTAGATGGGAGGAATTCCTACACAATGTACCTTTAAAGGTATAATATGTAGGAATTCCCCCCATCTAGCGGTGCGGTTGCATATCTGAACGTATTCTTGATGTTGCATTCAGGTGAAATGGGGCAGACGTCAGACAGACAACAGACGCTGCATGTAACATGATAAACAAGTGTCTATGTAAACAAGTCAGGGTTTCCGCTGCATGTAATTGATCTTGGTGCACCGCCACGGCAAAATAAAAGCCGCCACACCTTCAGAATGATGATTTTTTTTAATTTAAATTTTTTAATGTTAAAACAATGTTAAGCAGGGTTTCCACAACCAGTTACCATTAGGTAGCTACTTTGCAGCCCTTTCCACTACAAAGTTACAACTTTCGACTCACAGCTGAGTTCTTTATTTCCTCCTCATTAAAAACGAAACTTATCAACCAGCGCATCCAGTGTCATACCATTAATTAACGACTCTGTGGCGGCCGGGGGACAAGCGCTTCGCACCTCAGCTCTGTGTGTGTTCATCTGTCGCGCTCTGTTTCGATTATTAAATAGGCTACAAACGTACACACATTGGCCTCACGTGTTTGTCATTCGCGGTGTTTTATTTTGAAAATTGACCGGATTCTCTCGTGTTTCTTTGTGTGACTTCCTGCCAAGATTGCCAAGACTGCATCTCCTTCCTCACACTACACAGTGGTGACAGTTTTAACAGGCCGAGCCCACAGCTCCACTGAGTTTCCGTGGTTACCTACGGTCACGCTGCCGCTCAACGTAAAAAATGGCGATGCATGTTTGATTTTGATGATAAAAAGCCAAATAAGTTACACACTGGGGCTTTAAATAGTGAAGAAGTCGGAGCTTTGATGTGTAATGACGCCGAATCGTTCACTCGTCCCAGAGTTAAATGTGATTTTCCACCTGAGCGGCGGCGGCGGCGGTGTGCCGGCAGGCCGGATTAACGGTGCATTCACTGACCTGGGAGAAGTTCTTGGCCCTCATCTTGACCTCTTTCTCCACCAGCTGCTGCCGGTGGAAAGTTTCATCCTGCAGCCGCTTCTCCGCCTCCTCCCTCCTCCTCCGCTCCTCCTCCAGCATCTGACGGCGAGCCAGGCTCTCTCGCTCCTGCAGGAGAGAGAGAGAGAGAGAGAGAGAGAGAGAGCTTTTTGATTACATATGTATTTGATCTGTGGATGGAGTTTGCAGAGCTCCTCGTTTTTCACTTGTGCATTCATACATTTATGAGTTCACGCTGCCACCGTGCAGCTGCACCACAGGGCTTACACATACTGTAGAGCACATACTATATACATATATACAGTAAACATATTTCATTTCATTTCATTTTGATTTATTCCAGTCATGGTTTACATACTTCACACGGTTGCACATATTTACATAATGTACATTACAGTAAGTCACCATAAATGAAAAGGAGCAGGATGAAGAAAAACTTATAGTACCTGCCCCTTTCTATAGTTATAATTGCATTGGCTTAATATCAACACCAATATTATACACTAATACACATATGTATGTATATAGTATATACATACTGCTAAGTCTCAAACAGACTCTGGTCTCTGTCTGGCTCCAGGTTTAAAGTTAATAAACAAAATCCTTAAAGTCTCCGTTAGAAGTCGGGTCTGTTTCTATTAATTTTCTACAAGTTCTTGTGAATGAACAAAACCTCTCACAGCCCATGATCGCCTGTTTGAGCCCTTTCTAGCTGCTTCATTCCTGCTACAGTTCTCAACCGGCTTGCAACTTTAAAACCCGACCCGGTCCGACCTGCGGGTGTTGGAGCTCGGACCATGAAACAGGACCCTAAAGAGAACGACCGTGGTCCGACCCGACTGAGTTATTTGTAAATGTTTTCAACCTGAACTCGATGCGTCCGGTCGTGTTGTTCGGTTCGTTGAGAACTCTGACTGAGCCGAGGAGTAAAAAAAAATAATGTTTTATGTTGATGTTGCTGATGTATGTTAAATGTACAGTATGTGTAGTGTTTGATGATGTTTTGTGCCAACACAGAACTATGTGCTACCATGCTGTGCCGACTTGTGCAGTCATTAATAAATGAAAAATGAGTTTCATCAGATTTGCTCTAAACTAAATAAAAGTCTGTCTCATATCGACGCCTGTCTCTGATAGAAGACGGGTCAGTTCAGCAGGTAAAAAATAAAATAATTTAAAAAAAAAATAAAACCCCGGAGCTGCTATTGGAGAGTTTACAGTAATATCTATACAGCCTCTCAGAGAAGAGGAGAAAATACATGAAACACTTGACTTCACTCTGTTTTTCATGAGTTGAAATAAAATGTTTTACTTCACTTCTGAGGAAAAAAGTTGTGTCATTTATCAGCCACAGTGACGAACACACTTTAAAGGGATTGTTCAACATTTTGGCGAATTGGCCCATTGCCATAATCCCTATAGTTATAGCAGTAGGTTTTTTACCTTTAATTGTCAGTGCAAGCTATTTTTAGAGCGGCGGAGCAGAGCCGTGAGCTGCTCAGAGCTACGCTACGGAGGCTCATGGGATTTCTTGGTTTCCCTCATCAAACTCATCAAATACACAATCCAACAACTCCACAACGCTCTGGTGGACAAGTTGTGAACTGCACATTCACCACGCTATGAGATAATAACACAACGTTACCAGACAGAGTTGTTTTAGAGGGAAATTCATGCAAAACCGCTGATGCGCGTTGCCTTCAGGGACAGTTTTTCATCAAGCAGTCTCTGTATTTACCTCTAAAACAACAACAAGTCTTGTTTTGGAGTTGTTGGATTGTGTATTCTGCTCCGCCGTTCTAAAAACAGCTTGCACCGACAATTAAAGGTAATGAACCTACTGCTATGACTATAGGGATTATGGCAATGGGTCAATTTGCCAAAATGTTGCACTATCCCTTTAATAGAAACATTTCATCCAAACTCTAATCTAAAAGCTTCTTGTTTAATCACAATAAATGGTGGATATGTGACGTTGAAATCGACCTAAAGGGATGAAACAGACGACCTCACAGGAGCCAACATGGCCGCCCTGACTGACCCTCTCTGTGGAGTTAAACCAACTGTAACATCTGGACAGTAAACCTGACGATGGTCTGATGATTTCAGCTCATGAAGAAAAGTGTTTGTGTGTTTTATATTTCTGGTGTAAACAGAGAAAGCAGCGTCTCAGTGGAGAGAGGCCAAACGGGGTTTAGAGGAGAAAAGTTTGAGAGCCGGAGATCGATCGTCTGCTCTTTGTTCTCGGAACTTCTCCTCCACATGAAAACGTCTGAAAACAAAACCAATGAAACTGAATCGAAAGCAGCGACTTCCTGTCACCGGTGGTACGGTTCAGGAGTATTGACGACGGAGACGCAGCGTCCTCCGTCTTTGGGTATGGATCTAGACTCAGACTCACCCTGGACTCGATCAGTCTGGCTTTCTCCAGCTGAGCCTCCTTCAGCATCTTCTCCATCTCCTCGATCTTCAGACAGTCCACTCCTCCCACACTGAGGACACACACACACCACAGCATTAACACTCATTTTTAACCTCCAACAGGAAACATCAACATCCAAACTCTGCATTTAACTATAAACTACAACTTTATTTAACCCTTTATTAAGAGTCTCTTTCTGTTTTTCTCTCTCCTAGTCTCTTTGTGTATTAAAGCTTGTCAAACCTCAGTCAACATCAAGTCATTAACATCCTTTTTTTTCCAGGACAAACTGGGCTTTCAGAAAATATTCATCCAATAGTGGTGTGATATGAATATAGAAAAAGCTATATGATCAGAAAAATAAAGTAAAAATAAAAAAACGGACTATAAATTTCACATATATTTGTTGGAAACACACAGGAAATTATTATAAACTTGTTCTTTGAGCTCTTGGGGATTAGAGGGAAAAGAATAAAGGCTCTAACTATGATACAAAATATTATTATTTACATTATTTACAAGGTCTTAGATGTCTAAAATGCGTAAATGTCAATCTACGCATTATTTATTGCATCTACGGCTGATTTTCTGATAATCGCGATCAGGAAAGGCAACAGAGCATCAACTATCTGGATGTAAATGAACTCTATCTCGCACACAGGTCCCCTTCTGGACACAGATGTCTGTCCAACAACTCCACAACGCTCTGGTGGACAAGTTGTGACCTGCACATTCACCACGCTATGAGATAATAACACAACGTTACCAGACAGAGTTGTTTTAGAGGGAAATTCATACAAAACCGCTGATGCGCGTTGCCTTCAGGGACAGTTTTTCATCAAGCAGTCTCTGTATTTCCCTCTAAAACAACTCTGTCTGGTAACGTTGTGTTATTATCTCATAGCGTGGTGAATGTGCAGGTCACAACTTGTCCACCAGAGCGTTGTGGAGTTGTTGGATTGTGTATTTGATGAGTTTGATGAGGGAAACCAAGAAATCCCATGAGCCTCCGTAGCGTAGCTCTGAGCAGCTCACGGCTCTGCTCCGCCGTTCTAAAAACAGCTTGCACCGACAATTAAAGGTAACGAACCTACTGCTATGACTATAGGGATTATGGCAATGGGCCAATTTGCCAAAATGTTGAACTATCCCTTTAACTAGAACCAGTGGATCTGGGCCTGGTTCATCAGACTGGACCTGGTCCTGGCAGGACCAGGTTCAGTCTGATGAACCGGTTTGATCCTCCCTCTCAGACTTCAGGCTGAGCTTGTTGTGTTTGTGCGGCTGCGGCTCAGAGCAGGTGAACATTCACTCTGAAAAATTGATGTTATTGTTGCTGAGAGAAAATCTGATGAAATCTGGTTTCTTCACTTTCTGTTCAGCAGCAAAACAACATCTCCAGTCTTCAGTTTTCAGTTTTCAGTCTGGCTGCAGCTCCCGGCTTTAATCACTCGTCTCTGTCTGTCCCACCGCCCAACACGAGGCGTTCACTGACAGCTTCTATAACCAGCCCCGATCAATTACCGTCTGCTAAGAGCTGCTTTATTTTAAAAAACAACAACAACAAGAAGAACAAGAGCTAACGCCGGGGGTTTCTGATTCTGACGTCTCGGCCTCAAACCGGTCTCATCATGAACTTCAACTCTTCACCGACTCGTCTCTCTGAGTTTAAAAGGTACATTCCTCACATCTCAAGCAACTCCATGGTATTTTTCATGCTGCATTCACGTGAAATTGGGCAGCCGCTGCACGTAACGGCATAAACAAGCCTCCATGTACAACATATTGTCACGCCTGTATTGTTTTGCCTTGTGCTGGCGGACCATTTGTTTAAATAGAGGCTTGTTTATCCTGTTACATGCAGCGTCTGTTGTCTGTCTGACGTCTGCCCCATTTCAGGTGAACGCAACATCACGAATACGTTCAGATATGCAAACGCACCGCTAGATGGGGGGAATTCCTACACATTATACCTTTAAAGGGACATTGTGTAGGAATTCCTCCCATCTAGCGTTGCGATTGTATATCGCAAGCAACTCAGTCGTATTTTTCATGCTGCATTCACGTGAAATTGGGCAGACGGCAGACGGACGACAGCCGCTGCAGGTAACGGCATAAACAAGCCTCTATGTAAACAAGTGGTCCGTCAGCACGAGGCAAAACAATACACGTGACAATATGTTGTCATGGCGATGTGGTATTGTTGACCTGACCCACGTTTTACCGGCTTTCTCTGGACTTCTGTGACTAAAATGACGTCTGGTTTGTTAACGACGGCCGTCTGCCCGACTGCAGGTGAATGCAGCATCGACTTTTGAATGAAATAATCGATTTTCCTGAATAGATAACAGGAGAAGTTACACAATGTCCCTTTAAGTCTTGACTTTAAAACAAAGCAAAAGAAACAGAAACAGAGCGATCATCAGCAGCAGCAGCTCTGGTCGTTTCTGAATATCTGACTCTGGAGAGTCGTGAAGAGGAAAAGGAACAGATGTTCTGCAAATGGAGCGAGCTGTGGATAAAGACTCGAACTGGAGGGGAGCAGAGTGTGTGTGTGTGTGTGTGTGTGTGTGTGTGTGTGTGTGGTTCCTGGTGAACATTACTGATTCATTCACTGCGTCTTTTTCTCTGAGAAACATTTTTCAAACCTGAACTTTTTCTTTGTTGCGTTTGAGGAAACTCTTTTTTTTTAACGAGATCGTGACGAATTGATTTGACTCTACTGAACGTTTACTGAATCTGTTCCATCTTTTTTGCTGTTTTTTTATCTCCAGAGTTGAGTTTAAATGATTTTAAACTGAGACATCTCTCTCATACAGTATGAATACGTCTCAGTAACACTTTGCTTCATATATGTTCATTTACTTTGTGTTAACCTGCTGTCGTCTGAGCTGTGTGATCAATGTAAATGTGTGAGACGACGACGACACTGTTTTAATATAAAACAAATGAATCTGAACCGTTTTCCATTAAGTAACAGAATGAAAAAAACAGAAAACATTCAAGTATTATTCTCCAGTTCAGCTTTGACTCTAAATGCCGATTCATTCCTAATTTGTTATTTAGTAAATTAAGACAATAAGGAAACTGACAGATTAAGAGCCCGTCCACATGGACACGAGCTTCAGTGAATCTGCAAGAGCTTTTTTTTTTTAGCGTTACTTGTCTTATTCCTTGTCAAAATGTCTAATTTCTAGTCAAAACGAATCCCTTTCCACTTAAAATAAGACTCATCACCAAAAAAAACTTGTTTTTAAATCATTTTCACTTGTTTCAAACCAATTTTCATTTGAAATAGGAAGTAAAAGTAGTAGTAATCTGCCAGTGAAAGTTTTTTGTGCTTGTAATAAGAAAGAAAAACAGATTTTTCTACTTATTTCAAGTGAAAAAAAGTTTGAAAAAAGTAAAAAGTGTCTAAAAACAAGTTACTTTTTAATGTGACGAGTCTTATTTTAAGTAAAATGAGACATTTTGACTAAAAATAAGACAAATATTCTTGGTAAGATTTTGAGTTTTTGCAGTATAATGCAATAAATGTGTAATAAATATTTAAATTACAAAAAAAAAGAAGAAGTACCTGGACATGTTGTCTGGCGAGCAGGCCGAGTTGTTGCCCGTGGAGACGCTGGTGTCCATGCTGTCGGAGCTCTCCAGGCTCAGCGTGTCGTACGGCTGCTCTCCGGCCGACGGCGGCTGGTGGTGCAGGATGGAGTGGTGCATCATGGGAGCTGTGGCGGCGGCGTGGTGGCCGAGCGTGGGGCTGTAGGCCATGACGGGGGAGTAGGAGGAGGACGGCGAGGAGGACGAGGCCGCCATGAGGAGGGTCTGGGAGCCGTGCAGCGCCTCCCACTGGCACTGAGCCTCGGCCGCCGCGCGCTGCTTCAGCTCGGCCAGACGGCGCCGCTGCTCCTCGATCACCTGGTGACCTGGAGGAGGAGGAGGAGGAGTTAGAGGGTCTGAGCCGGTTCAGAGCTGAACTACCAGAACCAGGAGCAAAACCAGAACCAGAACCAGAAAGACCAGAAACAACATAGCCTCATAAACCAGCCTCTCCCGGAAATGCATTTCATATCATTTCTGAGGGAGAGTCTGGCCTCATTCCCCCTATAAGCGTTTGGGCTGGGCGGGAGTAGTAGTGATGACAGACAACCCCATTCAGCCAATCAGCAAGTTGGTGTAGGACGAATCGCCTTGTTGTTTACAACTACTTCTGGGTAGAAAAACAGCATTCTAACAATAGTGACGGACGAGATTTTCGCTATATTTATCTAATTTTTCATGTCACTATATCACCGTTTACACTAATCTGATGTTTGTAAAGTCTATAAAACCAATGATTGGACAAATATTACTATTTATGTGTGCACATTTTTGTAATTAGTCACGGTTATCAGAGATTAGCCGGGCTAACGGTTAGCTACCTGTTTAACTTTAATAACTCAGTGACTCAATAAACGCTCCATGAAAAAATATTTTCTCCAGCGGATATCTGAGTTACAACATGACTGAGCTAACTGGAGTAGTTTCATGTCGTGTCCGACAACGGGAGGGTTTTAACAGCTGACGTCCTGGTGTTAGCTTAGCTACCGCCGTTAGCTTAGCTGCCGCCATTAGCTTAGCTACCGCCGTTAGCTGTCCCTGTCAGCTGAGCCACTGATGCTTTCTAGACACTGTGATTCCCCCAAACTGAATAAATACAACACATAGCAACACAAAACACACACACAGAAATAGTAATGTTTCTTCAATCATTTCAGATTTGTCTAAACGGTGATAGGGCGTGAAAAATATGATATATAGCTAAACTCTCGTTCGTTACTGTTGATCTCATTCAAATTACGTGCTGGTTTTCTACCCGGAAGTAGAATGTAAACAACAAGGAGATTCGGTCTGTAGTGACGGGGCTTTGCACCAGTCGGTCCCTGATTGGCCAACGTGCTGTGTCAATCACAGCGGCGACGCTGATTGGCTCGGCCTTCTGAGGGTTTCAGGCCAAACGCTTACAGCGGGGATGAGGCCAGACTCTCCCTCAGAAATGAAATGAATTGCATTTCCGGGAGCGGCTGGTTTACGAGGCTGGAAACAACCAGGACCAGAACCAGAACCGGGAGCAGGACCAGAACCAGGAGAGAAGAAGAGGAGGAAGAGGATCTGCTTCGGTTTGGACCTGAACACCGTCACCTGCCCGTAAAGACCTGAAGCAACCAGAACCAGAACCAGAACCAAAACTAGGACCAGGACCAGAACCAGAACCAGTAGCCCACACCTCAGGACTGTGAACCATGCACCTCACATACATACACCCCTCCACCTCCACCTGCTCCGTCTGAGGCGCTCCACATGCAACATTCATCCTCCACCAGCAGGAAAAAAAAAAGAAAAAAAAACGTTCATGGAAGATTGATGGAAGAAAGAAAAGAGAGTTTCTGTGTTTCAGATAAAAGAAAAGATGAAAAGAAATGGGAGGGGGCGGGTTAATGACACACAGAAGAGATGAAGAGATGAAGAGGGAGGAGGAGGAGGAGGAGGAGGTGAAGACTGGGTCTGTCGTGGTAAACGCTGCCTTTGATGGATAAACCAACAGCACTAACAGTCTGAACTACAGGTTCAACTTCCCCTGAGCTCAGGGACTTTCACTGAATCTCTTTAAGGTTTAAGGGGGAAAGAAAAAGTTAAGTCATTAGCAGCAGCAGCAGATTAAAATTTGACTGTTGCCATGGAAACCGTGGATTTGCTTCAACAGCATCAA
This sequence comes from Trachurus japonicus, assembly GCF_045865225.1. Taxonomy (NCBI): domain Eukaryota; kingdom Metazoa; phylum Chordata; class Actinopteri; order Carangiformes; family Carangidae; genus Trachurus; species Trachurus japonicus. Next base: position 9,761,354 of record NC_140919.1, on the reverse strand, counting down.
AATGTGCGCGTGATTAAAAAAAAACGTGTCGACACCACGTCAGGTAAACGTCACTTTAAGTGATTTCTTAAGGGTTAAATGGGCGTTTTAAGGAAAACGTAACTAAACTAAACTTGAACATTGACTAATTAAGGAAAATCTTAACTTTTAATTTAAAATGTAATTTTTTTGGACCCCAGGAATAATAGTCGTCACCATTGTGACAACTAATGAGGATCCACTTAACAATAAACACAGGGTTTAATTTCTCCTTAGCTAAGGGAGGTCAGTAAATGTGTTGCACAGAATCTAATTAAGTTTTTCTGTAGTTAAGGAAAAACAGTTAACAGTTCCCCTTAACTTTATTGTTAAGGTGTTTTTTTGACTTTAAGTGGTTCCATAAGGGTTAAATGAGCATCTTAACGTGTTTATGAGGAAACTTCAACTTAGACAAATTAAGGAAAATCTTAACTTAGGCTATAAAGGGAAAACTAAAGACTAGGACTTCTAGTGTTTTTGTGCAACTGGCTCCAAACACCTTAAGTTTTCCACTTAGCTCTGACACACAAGGTTTAATTCCTCCTTAGCTGAGGGAGTTCAGTAAATGTGTTGCACAGAATCTTTTTCAGTTTTTCTGTAGTTAAGAAAAACAAGTTAACAATGTTGTAAATGAGTTCCTCGTCGTCTCCTGGCTGCAGCTCATTCATCATTTTCTTTTATTTATCGCCATAGTTACAGGAAGCTACAGCGAGGCTTCTGATTGGCTATTGGATGATCGATAATAAACAAACAGAGGAGGACGAGGGGTTAATGTCAGACCCAGAGTGAGGGGGAGGAGGAAGAGGAGAGAAGAAGAGGAAGAGGAGGAGAGAAAAAGAGGAGGAGGAGGAGGAAGAGGAAGAGGAGGAGGGGAGAGAAGAAGAGGAGGAAGAGGAGTAAGAAGAGGAAGAGGAGAAAGAGGAGGAGGAGGAAGAAGAGGAGGAGGAGGATGAGGAAGAGGAGGAGGAGGAAGGAAGGGGGAAAGAAGAAGGAGAGGAGGAGGGAGAAGAGGAGGAGAAAGAGGAGGAGGAGAAGAGGAGAAGAGAAGAGGAGGAAGAGGAGGAGGAGGAATGAAGAGGAAGAAGAGGAGGAGGAGGAGGAATGAAAGGAAGAGGAGGAAGAGGAGGAAGGAAGGGGGAGAGAAGAAGAGGAGGAGGAGGAGAAGGAGGAGGCGGAGAGAAGAAGAGGAAGAAGAGGAGGAGGAGGTATGAAAGGAAGAGGAGGATGAGGAGAAGGAGGAAGAGGAGGACAAATGAAGAGGAGGAGGAAGAGGAGGAGGAATGAAGAGGAAGAAGAGGAGGATGAGGAGGAGAAGGAGGAAGAAGAGGAGGAGGAAGAAGAGGAGGAGGAGGAGGAAGAGGAGGAGAGAAGAGGAAGAGGAGGAGAGAAGAAGAAGAGGAGGACAGAAAAAGAGGAGGACAGAAAAAGAGGAGGAAGAGGAGGAAGAGGAGAGAGGAGGAAGAAGAGGAAGAGAGAAGAAGAAGAGGGGAGAAGAGAAGAGGAGGAAGAGGAGGAGAGAAGAAGAGGAGGAGGAGGAGAAGAGAGGAAGAAGAGGAGGAGAGAGGGGAAGAGGAGAAAGAGGAAGAGGAGGAGAAGGAAGAGGAGGAGGAAGAGAGAGGGGAAGAGGAGAAAGAGGAAGAGGAGGAAGAAGAGGAGGGGAGAAGAGAAGAGGAGGAAGAGGAGGAGGAATGAAAGGAAGAGGAGAGAAGAAGAGGAAGAGGAGGAGGAATGAAAGGAAGAGGAAGAGAAAAGGAAGAGGAGGAGAAATGAAGAGGAGGAGGAGGAGAGAAGAGGAGGAGAGAAGAAGAGGAGGAGGAGGAAGAGGAGGAGAGAAGAAGAGGAGGAGGAAGAGGAAGAGGAGGAGAGAAGAAGAGGAGGAGGAGGAAGAGGAGGAAGGAAGAGGGAGAGAGAAGAAGAAGAGGAGGAGGAGAGGAGGAGGGAGAGAAGGAGGAGAAAGAGGAGGAAGAAGAGGAGAAGAGAAGAGGAGGAAGAGGAAGAAGAGGAGGAGGAGGAATGAAAGGAGGAGCGAAGAAGAGGAGGAAGAGGAGAGAGGAGGAAGAAGAGGAGGAAGAAGAGAAGAGGAGGAAGAGGAGGAGGAGAAGGAGGAACATCTGGAGCAGTGAGCTCTACCTGCTGAGTCGACATCATCGACTCTGCTGCTGCTGCTCATCGGCTCTGTGATGTCACACACACACACACATGAGGACAAACCTGAGCTGGTGTGTGTGTTTATGTGTGTGTTTGTGTGTGTGTGTGTGTGTGTGTGTGTGTGTGTGTGTGTGTGTGTGTGTTTATGTGTGGGCGGCAGTTAACAAACACCAGACAGCTTCGCTCTGATCCATTTAGTCAAACAGCAGCGACGCATGAGGAGAATCGCTCCTCCAACACACACACACTTTAACACACACACACTTTAACACAAAGTGAACATCTGTTGCCAGGCGACCAGGTTGTTTACTTGGAGCCGTTAAAGCAGCAGTTTTTCACCGTTTAGTGAAAAGTCTCATCAGCTCTCACACTCAACTGGAACATTTATTCATGTGCACATCTGTCAACATCTGTGTGTGTTTCTGAAACGCGCCACAAACTACACAATAAACTACACAATAAACACGTAAGTTGAGCCACAGAGATCAAACTTATTACTCACACATCTCTTAGCAACAGGATCAGATTATAACAGATATAACATGTTTTATTTAATTCAACTTTACATGATGACTGAACTACGTGTATTAACCTTGTGTGACAAAATCTGAACTTTAAACTGTCACTTTAATTATATTTAATCTATCATAATTATCACTGGATTTGTTTTGCTTCTTCACGTTTTTGTGTGTAATGCTTAATAGTGTGTACTTATTATAAAGTGTTAAAATATATTATAACACATATTTGCAAAAACTCAAAATCTTTCCAAGAATATTTGTCCTTTTCATTGTCAAAATGTCTAATTTCTAGTCAAAACTAATCTCTTTCCACTTAAAATAAGACTCATCACCTAAAAATTAACTTGTTTTTAAATAATTTTCACTTGTTTCAAACTCATTTTCACTTGAAAAAAGTAGAAAAATCTGCCAGTGAAAGCAAGTGTTTCGTGCTTGTAATAAGAAAGAAAAACTTGCTCCACTATCAGATTTTTCTACTTATTTAAAGTGGAAAATATGCTTGAAAGAAGTAAAAAGTCTAAAAAAAAAGCTTTTTATGTGATGAGTCTTATTTTAAGTAGAATTAGATTTGTTTTGACTAGAAGTGAGACATTTTGACAAGAAATAAAACAATTATTCTTGGTAAGATTTTGAGTTTTTGCAGTGTGAGACTTTGGTCCGTGTTGAGATCGTTGCTCCTTTAAATTCCTGTTAAAAAGTGAATGAGCGTCTCGGGGTCACTGACCTTTCTGCTGCAGGGCGAGCTGCCGCTTGGTCTCGATGTCCTGCAGAGTGGCAGCCAGGTTCCTGGGCAGACTGCCGGTGCTGTTGGCCACCAGCAGGGGGCTCTGCACACACACACACACACACACACACACACACTGGGTCAGGACACCTACAGTATGGACGTCTATGGAACAGACTGCCTGAAGACTTGAGGAGAGCAGAGAATCTCGACATTTTTAAAAGCAAACTGAAGACCTACCTTTTTAGCCTTGCTTTTAACTGATTCTTATGATTCCTATCATCATAAAAGATTCAATTTAACTTTTTTTTTACTTTTTTTTTTTTACTCTTATTATCTTTTTTATTCTATTTTAATTCATTCATTTTTATTCTATTTTATCCCACTACACCTGTCTACGTATTTCTTCTCATATTATCTATTTTACTTCATTTTATCTATAGTGTTTTCCCCGTTGCAAATGATTGAGTGTAAGATAGCGTTTCCCCGATGTCTCTAAAATCCAATGTTCTCAAATTATTGTGTGAATGTGTATGTGAATGTGAATGTATGTTTCTCTCCCAAATATGTTCCCTATGTTCCTATGTCTCTACCTTGGAGCTGGAGTTGCGTCCCAGAGTGGCCGCTCCGTGCTGCAGCGGGGAGGACGAGCCGGACTTGGGCTGCTGCTGATGTTGATGTTGATGATGATGATGATGATGATGATGAAGAGGCAGACCTGGATCGCTGTCCAGCTTCGAGCGGAAAACCTGAGGAAGAGGACGGACGTCATCAACATGAGGAGTCAGAGTTACAGTAAAGAACCAGCCCAGTGAGACGGGGGGACGAGGACGTTAGAGGACGATCATCACCGTGGTAACCAGGTCAAACGTCTGATCGCTGACGGAGTGAATAGTAAATAAATAACAAGCTGCATGAACAATATCAGTGGCAACAACAGAAAACAGACAAACACACGAGTTAAAAGCACAAATTGCTCTTGATCAAGATGCAGCATTCATGGGCTGTGGGATCTTTCAGCTTTAAAAGTTATAACATGAAGCTTTGTCCACATTAAAACAACTGGAGCTGAATCAATGATTTTAATTATCAACAGTCAAGTTTTTAATTCACCTTTTAAAGATGTATGTTTAGTTTATAACTCTATATTTTGAAGTGGAACTGCTTTATTCAGTGTTTCCCTCCGGTTGGTACTGTATGTTGTAGAGAAGAGGACACATCTGGATAACTGACAGCCTGATGAACATCTGGTTCATCAGCTGCTGCCTCATATTCAGTGTCGGTAAAAACATTTTATTATTATCACCTGCTCTGTTTGTTTGTAAAACCTAAAAAAAACAGCGACACTGAAGGATCCAGACTGGAGACGGAGCTGAGGACAACAACTCCCATGATGCCACGCTTCTTCCTCATAACATCACCAAAGGCCCTGTATCTAAGTCTGCGTTCGACTGCACTCGGAAGTCAGAAAGGTCCGACCTCCAAATCGGAAAAATGCAATTATAGAACGGCCCTTGAACTCGGGACTCCGACTCGGGGATTCGGGTAGGATCCAAGCAGCCCGATTCGGTCGGAATTACGCCAAAGCAAAATGGCGTCGCACTTTCTCCTCAACTTTTACTGTTATGTGTCGTCTAATTTAGCATTTCTGTTACTAAAAGTGTAGAATTACTTTGCAGTGGCATTTCCATTCCCACTCTGTTCATTTGTGATTTAAAAAGGTCTGTGCGCGCATGTAGTAGGGACGAAAAACACACGTTCTCTCTCTCCCTTATGCAGCCGATGTACTTGCCCAGCCGTACTTATTGATGCTCGAAAGAAAGACATCCAAACAAACATCAGCTTACTGTGGCCGGCCATGCACGCAATGAAACACATTTACCTCCTTAGTCGGAATTTCTGACTCGGATCTTGGAGTGCAATCAAATGCAGCATTATAGTTATTTATAAAACAGAGGGTTTTGGAGCTAACGTCTGGAGAGGTGGGACTAGTTTTTTCACAGTGAGGCTATTTTATTGGATCATATGTATTTCTGGTTGAATAAAACTACATGGAATTGATTGCGTATCCCTCTTTCATATTGTCGTTATTGGTAACAGTTTTGCGGCCTGTCGTGATATATTGCTTAAATAGTTTAGGTTGAGAGACAGGACTGTAATTATGATGTGAATGCAGCGCGATTAAAACACACACACACATGGATCCACCTTCCTCTGTGGATGTGAGTGAACTGCAGCATGAAGGACGAGTGGGAGAAACACAGAGGAGGAGAGGAAGGAGAAGGAGAGGAAGAAGGAGAAGGAGAGGAGGAGGAAGAGGAGGAGGAGGAAGAGGAGGAAGAGGAGACCCGTGTACCTGCAGCACAGGCCTTCGGGCCGACAGAGACTTGGTCGGTAGAGGAGGAGGAGGATCAGACATCAGCTCCTGGTACCACTGCTCTAAGTCTAGTCTGGGAGGCTGAGGAGGAGCAGGAGGAGGAGAGGAGGAGGAGGAGGAGGAGGAAGAGGAGGAGCAGGAGGAGGAGAGAGGAGGAGGAAGGAGGAGGAGGAGGAGGAGGAGGAGGAGGAGGAGGAAGGAGCAGGAGGAGGAGGAGGAAGAGGAGGAGGAGGAGGAGCAGGAGGAGGAGAGAGGAGGAGGAAGGAGGAGGAGGAGGATAGAGGAAGGAAGGGGGAGAGAAGAGGAGGAGGAGGAGGAGGAGGAAGGAGCAGGAGGAGGAGGAAGAGGGAGGAGGAAGGAGGAGGAGGAGAGGAGGAGGAGGAGCAGGAGGAGGAGGAGGGAGAGGGAGGAAGAGGAGGAGGGAGAGGAAGGAGGAGGAGGAGGAAGGAGAAAGAGGAAGGAGGAGGAAAAAAGAGGAGGATGAAAGAGGAGGAGGAGAAAGTGGAAGGAGGAGGGAGGAGGACACAGGAGGAAGAGGAAGAAGGAAGAGGAGGAGGAGGAGAGAGGAGGGCGAGAAGGAGGAGGAAGGAGGAGAAGGAAGGAAGAGGAGGAGGATGAAGGAGAAAGAGGAAGGATGAGGAGAGAGGAGGATGAGAGAGGAGGAGGAGGAGGAGGAAGGAGAGGAAGAGGGAGGTTGAGTAAGGAGAAAAAGGAAGGATGAGGAAGAAGAAAGAGGAAGGAGGAGGAGGAGGAGGAGGAGGAGGAGGACGGAGGGTTGAGGAAGGAGAAAGAGGAAGGAGGAGGAGGAAGGAAAAAGAGGAAGATGAAAGAGGAGGTTGGAGGAGGAAGGAGGAAGAAGAAGGAGGAGGGGGAGGAGAGAGGAGGAGGAGGAAGAGTAAGGAGGAGGAGGAAAAATGGAAGGAGGTATGGGAGGAAGAGGAAGGAGGAAGGAGGAGGAAGGAGAGAAAAGAGGAAAAGATTAGAAAGCATCCCGTTGCAGCATCGAGGGGAGAAACATTTGTTTTACAAACTTTATACAAAAACTGTAATTAAGACTTTTTTTAAATTAAATATCTGAACATGACGTCGTCAGCTGCTGCTGCGTCGTCGTGGTTACCCTCCTCGTGCCCTGCAGCCGTCTGGGAGTTAATTCACTTTCTGCTGCAATGACCCAGTTTCTACTGTAAAGTTTCTCTTTCTCTGCAGCAGCAACGACGACGATGCTGCTTCACTCACTTAGTGTTTTACTTTTATTTATTTATTCTAACCCTCAGTCTCAACAGCTGCTTACATAACTCAGCTCTCACTAACACGACCGTCATGCAGCTGGTAACACTTTATATCTCTATAACGCATTATAATCATACTTATAATGAGATATAATGCAGTTATAGCACTGTATAACTATAGTTATAAACACTCATAAATGATCATAATGCTTTATAACAATAACCATAACACACTATAAAGTATTTTATTATGACTTATAAGGTCAGGTATTATAATACGTTATAATTGTTAGTAACTCGCTGACAATGCTCACATCGATAATACATTATATATATAGTTATAATGTGTTATAATTGTCTTATAAACTTGTATAACTATCATTATAAACACTCATAAATGATCATAAGGCTTTATAACAATAAGCATGACACATCATAGAGCATTTTAAAATGGCTTATAAGGACAAGTATTATAGAGTTATAATGCTCTATAATGTGTTATTATAGATTATTATATTATTATTGTTATAAAGCCTTATGATAATTAATGATAGTTATGCACATTTATAAGCCAATTATAACACATTATAACTATATTTATAATGCATTATCGATGTGGACATTGTCAGCGAGTTACTAACAGTTATAACGTATTATAATACCTGACCTTATAAATCATGATAAAATGCTTTATAGTGTGTTATGATTATTGTTATAAAGCATTATGATCATTTATGAGTGTTTATAACTATAATTATACAGTGCTATAACTGCATTATAACTCATTATAAGTATGGTTATAATGCATTATAGAGATAGGCGTCAAATAAAGTGTTACCCAGCTCATAAATGTGTTTTTATTCAGAATGCAGCTAGGCAACAACTATTAGAAGAATCTGAAGATAAAGAAGAAAAAAAATGAAATCAAAGGTGATGTGCTTTGTGAGTTGTTTTAGAGGGAAATGATGATGACTGATGATGAAAAACTGTCCCTGAAGGCAACGCGCATCAGCGGTTTTGCATGAATTTCCCTCTAAAACAACTCTGTGTGGTAACGTTGTGTTATTATCTCATAGCGTGGTGAATGTGCAGGTCACAACTTGTCCACCAGAGCGTTGTGGAGTTGTTGGATTGTGTATTTGATGAGTTTGATGAGGGAAACCAAGAAATCCCATTAAAGTTTTTAATGAACAGAAACCTCTTCTCACATTTGTACAGTATGTTGTTGTATTTACTGCAAATTCTCAATTAAAAGTCGGGTCTGTTTCTATTTTCTACAAGTTCTTGTGAATGAACAAAACGTGTGTGTGTGTGTGTGTGTGTGTGTGTGTGTGTGTGTGTCAGGAGGAAACAGGGAGGAAAGCACACACACCTCCACAGAGAGAGAGAGGGAGGAGCCGTGAGGAGAGGGGAGGAGGCAGGAGAAGGCGGAGGAGGGGTCTACCGCTCCGGACTGCAGGGGCTGGCGGAGCGGGGAGGTGGGGGACGACTCCACCTTCGGCATCCCATAAATCTGATTCAACTGTCCCACCGTCACATACTCCTTCACACACACACACACACACACACACAGGTGAAGAGGAGAGAGAGAGAGAGGTGTAAGGACAGGAGGAAACACGTCAGCTGACCTGAGGAGTGAAGGGAGGAGGAGGAGGAGGTGAAGGGGTTAAAACACACAGCAGGAGGCGTCAACACACACACACACACACACGCGCGCGCTGGACGTCGGGGTTGGAGCGACAGAAGCAGCCGACAGCGTCACATCACTCAGCTCTGACCTGCTGTGGTCAGTTTGATTATTGATCTGGTTAGAATCGACCCTTTGGTAAGTCCCGCCCTCCACGGTTACTGTTGCTAGGTTGGACAAACAATGGTTAACTCCCATTGGAAACCATTGAAAATTAGGCAGATTTAAATTGCTTGTAAGGAAAATTAGAATTTGCCTAACTAATATATCAGAAAAATGGTGTCCGTGATAGAAGACAGACGTGGCTAAAGAGCATTACGTGACTTTTCCGAAAAGTGGTGAAAAAAATCATTGTTTTGGTCACTCACTAGCTAGTTAGTTAGCTAACAACGCTAGCTAACGTTAGCTAGAAGCTAACACTTCTCCCGTTTCTCCTCGTAAAACTTCACAAAGTTCAAAAGACATTAGCAACAGTATGTTACGTTTGCTAGATGACTTTGAAGGTTAAAGTAACATGTATATTATATACATAAGTATGTTTTTTTACGTTATAGTATGTTTATTGATGTCAAGGGTTTGGGGAATGGGATAATAATGACTCCTAGTGGGGCGGATTAGCTGAACAATCGTTCACTTTGTGATAAAAGCATGAAATTATGTGTTGGTGAATGTGTTTCAAACAAATCTGGATATTGGGCCACCTCAAAAGCGCCCCCTAGTGGCCGTGGCAGCCGTTTGTTATGCAAATAAATGAATGATCAATATAAACTTAACTGCCCTTTTAGTAATACCAACTGGCGATGTATTGTATATTGTTGGAAAGCCTGATTAGTCACCTTTACAACGAGGTACAGATTGTAAGGATCGTGCATTCATGGAAGGAGCAACAGGGCTAAACGTGTGGGTAGCGCCCCCCCAAAAATGTGCATCCCCTGTGGGGCAGATTAGCTCAATAAATCACAAGAATTGTATATTTTGTGATAGACGCACAAAATTTTGTGGATGTGTTGGTGGATATGTTTCAAACATTTTTGGTTTTTAAGGACCCTTAAGATGTCTACTTAAGATTTTTGCTTGTTGCCCAGGTCAACTAATGTTCCATGGGGGTTTTTTGCCGGCCATTTTGAATTTCTGTCCGCACGAATGGCAATTTTCATAACTCCTAAACCAGTCATCATACAAAGACAAATGAACACACTTTTTCCGATAATTATGACACCGTAAAGTAACGGTATCATCATCATCTTCATCATCATCAGTGACCTCAGCAGCAGAGAGAGAGTGAGCTCATGCACCACGACACAGTCAGTCAGTCTGATTGGCTACAGACCAGCAGGGGGCGCAGCAGCAGGACGACACAACAGAGGGGCCGGGGTCAGAGGTCAGGGGTCAGGGGTCAGAGGTCAGACAGACAGGAAGTGATGGTACCTCGCAGGCGCCAGCTAACGCAGCATCTATGGCGAACGAGCGGCTGCGTGCGGCGGCAGCGGCCGGCGAGCTGCTGCTGCTGCTGCTGCTGCTGCTGCTGCTGCCGTCACCGTGGGCGACGGACATCTTACAAACGTCCGACAGCCTCAAATAGTCCTGAAGCCGGCGGCCGACAACGGGCGAGACAGGGATGAGAAGCCATGAGGACGATGTACACACACTCACACACACACACACACACACACATATACACACACATACTACATATATACTGTATGTATAGAAAGAGAAGCACAGAAACAAACATCCCATAACGCTTTGAGCTTTTCAGTTTGGAGGTGACGTCATCAGACTTCAAACAACCAGGTCCAGGTTTTTATCTGGTGTTTGTTGTTGTCGTGTCGGGTTCAAGATGCAGAGAGTGTGTGTGTGTAAAATAAAGACGAACAGCAACACGATTCATATTTAAACTTAAGTGAAACTGGACCAACAGAGGTGAAGTACTCCACTAAAGACGATGTCGTCTGAAAGTTACTGTGCTTAATTATCAATAATTAAAGGTCCCATATACATAATACTGTAGTAATGTAAAGGGACAAAGTAAAGATAGATGGGCATTAGATATTTGGGGTAAACCAAAGCTGTGTGAAATAAAACAGGCATTTGGCCCAAAAAACTATGTTTTGTATAATTTGTTTAAAAAGAAAAGATCCCTGTGTGCTCTATGAGAGCTGGTATTCTTGGTCTTCATATCGAGACAGGCAGAGATGTTGGCACAGCAGAAGACGATAGAATTTATGTGACATCCAAGAGGTGGAGAATGAAATTCATTTTGTGTTCTACTGTCCTTTTTATGACTCTATAAGACAAAAATAGTTTAGTAAAGTGGATCCAAATAACTTATCTTTTTCAGGTGAATATTTTTGCATTTTCTTTATTTGTTGAAAAGGCTTGGGCAATGAGACGAAGAGCGATATATAGTTGAGTACTGAAAGTAATCTTAATCGTTTATTTACTGTATGTGTCACACCTGTGTGGCAGGTAACACCAACAGGAAGGGCCGTCTAGTCTTTTTTGGTATTTGTCATTAAATGTGTCTTGTAATTTCATATTGGTGGCATGACACGAAAATGTATTTTATTTCTAGGCTGTTTCTAGACATTACTACGCAATTAATTGTTATTTTTTGACATTATTACGCAATTAATTGTTATTTCTTGGTTGTTTTTTGACATTAATACACAATTAATTGTAATTTCTTGACTATTTCTTGACATTACTGTGCAATAATTGTTATTTCTAAGCTATTTCTTGACATTAATAACCAATTACTATTTCTTGACATTATCATGTAATTAACAGCCTGTAAATTAAAGGTTTACCAACTTTTTGTTTTCTGGATCAACACTTCGGATCAGTTTGACATATGGGACCTTTAAGATCTGGTGAACAACGACACAGAACAGTGACCAGGACACTGACGGTGCAACACAAGGACCTTGTTTTGGGGAAGCGGAGGTGGGGGGGGGGGTGAGTTGCACATAGAGAAAGCAGGGGGGGTAGAGGAGGGGCGGGGGGGCGTAGCGGGCTTCATGCACAGCAGCGTTACTGTACGTTAGTCCGTTACCTCGGTGGGGCTGCTGGGGTACAACTGACAGGAGGGGGGGGGGTGTAAGTAGGAGGGAGGGGCCTGACAGAGGGAATGCTGGGAGGAGAGGACGTCCTCCAGCAGCAGCTCCGCCTCGCTGATGTGGAGCATTTCCTGTTACACAGTCGACAGGGACACAAGGCGCTTTAATCAGTCTGTGTGTGTGTGTGTGTGTGTGTGTGTCTGTCGCTGGCCGTCGCTCTGCTGTGTGCGACCAACATCTCAGTTACATCAGTTAACTGTCATTAAAGGGTAAATACCGTTTTTTTTACAATCTGGACCTTATTTCTAGCATAAAATACGATCATTTTTTCACCCAGATAACTTTGGTGTCATTACAAGTGGTTGTGATGAAATTATCTCCAGCCGAGAGCCGCGTATATCCGTATAATGGAGTCTACAGGGCAGCAGAATGCAGCCTCTAAATAACACATTATCTACAGAGAAACTCCTTCATTTCACCAATATTTAGTTCTGATAGGCTAGTGCTATTCCCCTCTGAGTCCGGGGTTAGCTGTTATCAACATCCGGGGTCTGTAGGTTGACCTACTGACCTCTGACCTGGATGATGTCATCTCTGAGCACCGCGCGGCTCATTCTGATAATAATCATTCTGCTTCGGCATTCGGGTCCATTTTTATCTCAACCAGCCGGAGCTTTAGTGAGTCCAGGTTGAGGAGAGGAAGCCTGTGGAAGCTGAACTTCATCCAGCTGCTCATTTTGTTCTGACAAGTCGGAAACACGCAGAAACGAACCGTAGCATTAGCGGTAGCAACAAGCCGCACCGCGGTTGGAGATGACATCATCCAGGTCAGAGTCAGTAGGTCAACCTACAGACCCCGGATGTTGATAACAGCTAACCCCGGACTCAGAGGGGAATAGCACTAGCCTATCAGAACTAAATATTGGTGAAATGAAGGAGTTTCTCTGCAGATAATGTGTTATTTAGAGGCTGCATTCTGCTGCCCTGTAGACTCACAATATACGGATATACGCGGCTCTCGGCTGGAGCTCATTTCATCACAACCACTTGTAATGACACCAAAGTTATCTGGGTGAGGAAATGATCGTATGTTATGCTAGAAATAAGGTCCAGATTGTAAAAAATGGTAATTATCCTTTAACTCTGGATCCGTCTGATCACAGCGACAGATCAGGAGGTCAGTGAGGTTGAGTGTGTGTGTTTTTTCACTGATCACACACACACTCTGAGGCTCGGCGGTGTCTCACCTCTCTCATTGCGGTGGACGACTTGGGGAAGCTCTTCCCTCCCGTCAGGCTGTGGTATCTCTTCTCCAGGGCCGAGAGCCGCTCCTTCTCCTGCAGCGTCACAACATCAGTCAGGAGACACTTCTAGTGTTTGATACTTAGACAGGTTCTCTGTGGTTATTTATCTGCGACTTTTTATTCTTTCATCTTTGTGTTTAAAGGAATAGTTCAACAAAAAATGAAATAGTACTCATGCTGATGAATACTCCAGAGTAGTTTTTTATTCATCAAAGTGCATCTGGAGACCCAGGAGGCCGGTTCGTAGTCCAACCAAAACTTTATATGAGAGTCAATAGGGCCCAACACAAAAACGTCCATAAAACTACACAAAAACCATTTAATATTCCTCCACACTGCTCGTCCACTGCAATCCAAGTGTCCTGAAGGGATATAGTCCAGAGTTTACTGGAAACAGGACTATTTAGGCTGTAAAAATGTCCTAAATGAGGTTGTTTCCAGTAAACTCTGGACTATATCCCTTCAGGACACTTGGATTGCAGTGGACGAGCAGTGTGGAGGAATATTAAATGGTTTTTGTGTAGTTTTATGGACGTTTTTGTGTCAGTCGCTATATTAATCTCAAATTAAGTTTTTGTTGGACTACGAAGCGGCCACCTGGGTCTCCAGATGAACTTTGAGGAATAAAAAACTACTCCGGAGTATTCATCAGCATGAGGGTGAGTCACTAATGACGAAACGAATTTCATTTTTTGGTGAACTATTCCTTTAGTGAAAGCAGCAACTTTGCCCCTAAGATTTGAGACGGTGCAGGTAAATCTTTCATCTACTTGCTCATGTGCAAACAGTTAATTTGATGTTTTTTTGGTGAAACATGGAAAAGCACGGCTATAAGTATCTGTAATCTGTCGTCACAGATGTCGGGCCGATGTGTGTGTGTGTGAGGATCATGAATGAAAAGGAAATGTGAATATTTTTGTTTTGCATGTTGAGCGCCTTGTCCCTGTGTTTATGAACTCACCTTCTGCAGCATTTGCAGTGCGAGCGTCCTGTCTTTACTGAGCCGCTCGCACTCCTGAGACGCCTGCAGGCTGAGCTGGTTGGCCTGGTTCTCCAGAGCCGACACCTTCTCCTGCAACAAACAAACACAACAATCATTTGATTAAATCTTTAATGTAAACTGTATCAACATCAGAGGAAGTGTAAACACACACTGAATACCTGAGTCTGTTTTTTTCATTCCAAAAACTCAAAATCTTACCAAGAATATTTATTTATACTAGACTTATTTCTACTCAAAACAATCTCATTATACTTAAAATGAGACTCATCACATAAAAAGTAGCTTGTTTTTAGACACTTTTTACTTCTTCCAAGCATATTTTCACAAAATCTGGTAGTGGAGCAAGTTTTTCTTATTACAAGCACAAAAAACTTGCTTTCACTGGCAGATTTTTCTACTTATTTCAAGTGAAAATTATCGAAAAACAAGTACATTTTTAGGTGATGAGTCTTATTTTAAAGTCTTGCCTCACTCCTGAGTCCATGACCAGCAGATAGACACCATCCTTTCGACTGTGCGTGCAGTAACAAGGGAGATAGAGCCGTATCGCCCGTAATTAGCTTAGCTCAAACACTGGAAGTGTATAGGTAGTGTTAGCCTGCCTCCTACCCGAGCTGAAATCAGCAGTCAGAAGCTGATTTCATTTTAGCTCTAAACTCTGTAAATATATCACTTTATCGACATTTCAAACATGTTTAGATGAGAAAGTAGCCGTTTAGATCAGCAGTGTGTCGTTAATTTGTCTAAATACCAGCTGTTTACAATTTTGTTCAGACGAATTAGGCGCTACTCAAGCTAGCCGTTGTGACCAACGCACTTCCGGTTACTTTCACAAAATAAAACACCCGTTGCCCTTCTACAGAAAACCATGAGGATAGAATTTGTGCTTTTACTTTGAAACAGGAAGCTAACCTACCCTCGATGTAGCTAGCTTGAACCAAAATAAACCGTCTTTGCTTGAACCCTCCGTTTTGACCGATCTCGTCCCGTTACCGGCATTTGACCGCTCGAGAGTTTTGTCAGCTCTGAGACGAAGATCGGCCCGCCGGTTTCCGTTTAGAGTTGCTGAAGAGTTTCTCTGATGACTTTAGGTGGAGGCAGGCTAACACTACCCATACACTTCCAGTGTTTGAGCTAAGCTAATTACGGGTGATACGGCTCTATCTCCCTTGTTACTGCACGCACAGTCGAAAGGATGGTGTCTATCTGCTGGTCATGGACTCGGGAGTGAGGCAAGACTTTAAAATAAGACACGAAATGACTAGAAATTAGACATTTTGTCAAGAAAAAGGACACATTTTCCCGACCTTCCTCTTGGCCACGCTGCCGTGGTACTCGGCTCGCTCCTGCAGAAGCTGCTGACTGATGGTCTCTCTCTCCTCCTCCAGGCTGCTCTCTCTCTCCAGCTGCTGGAACTCCAGGTCCTCAAACTTTTTGGTTCCCGCTTCCAACGTGTCACCGTCCTGATGGAGGAAACACACACAGACACACACATAGACGTAATCAGTGGTGAAATCATATACAGTATAATGGAAAACTCTCTGCTCACTCTGAAGCCATCCACTGTTCCCAGACCAGCGTGAAAAGCAGGAAACACTGTGATGTTTGTCTCTGAAACATCTTCCCAGCCCAGATCAAGCTGGTTTTGGTTTTGGTTTTTAACGTTGGGGGGGTTGGGGAGTTTGGGGGGTTTAATTAAGCAGACAGCCGTGACGAACATGCTCCTACTGCAGCACAGGCACCAGTGTGTGTGTGTGTGTGTGTGTGTGTGTGTGTGTGTGTGTGTGTGGTACAGTGAGGGAGGGGTCGGTCACTTCAACTGGAAGAATATTTAAAACACACACCCTGTAAACACCACCCTAAAAAACCTGACTATAAAGGGACATTTCAACATTTTGCCATAATCGCTATAGTCATAGCAGTAGGTTCATTACCTTTAATTGTCGGTGCAAGCTATTTTTAGAACGGCGGAGCAGAGCCGTGAGCTGCTCAGAGCTACGCTACGGAGGATCATGGGATTTCTTGGTTTCCCTCATCAAACTCATCAAATACACAATCCAACAACTCCACAACGCTCTGGTGGACAAGTTGTGACCTGCACATTCACCACGCTATGAGATAATAACACAACGTTACCAGACAGAGTTGTTTTAGAGGGAAATTCATGCAAAACCGCTGATGTGGGACAGTTTTTCATCAAGCAGTCTCTGTATTTCCCTCTACAACAACTCTGTCTGGTAACGTTGTGTTATTATCTCATAGCGTGGTGAATGTGCAGGTCACAACTTGTCCACCAGAGCGTTTTGGAGTTGTTGGATTGTGTATTTGATGAGTTTGATGAGGGAAACGTGGAAATACATGCCGCTCACGTCTCTGCCCCACGGATCTCAAAACAACATGCACCGATAATTAAGGGTAACAAACCTTCTGCTATGACTAATAGGGATTATGGCGATAGGAGAATTTGCCATAATGTTGAATTATCCCTTTAAGATGCAGCTGATCGAGTGGCTCAGACATCATCGGATATTAAAGGCGTCCTCAGTGTCTGATCAGATCACTTCAGGCCTTGTCGTCCACATGGAGACGTTTGCATCGCTTCAACAAATATCTGCGTCCACTCTGATTGATCCACTGAAAACATGAGACTCCAAACGCTGCAGTTCGTCCACCAGGACTGTGTGTGGCGCTGTAACGCTGCCTCACATAAAAACCCCAACAACCGAGAAGAAGACAGAAAGCTTCCTCACTGTGTTTGACTTTTTATTATCAAAAATCAATCTGTCTTTCATAAATCCGTATTTCACTGAAGTGGAATCACAGCCGCATACAAATGAAAGCTTTCTGGTTCCTTAGAATGAGTTGTTACAAGTCGTTACAAATACATAAGTGGGCGACGCACCGAACCGAGGCGGCCATGTTGCATTGTGACCGTAGGTAACCACGGAAACTGAGCGGAGCTGTGGGCTCGGCCTGTTAAAACTGTCACCACTGTGTAGTGTGAGGAAGGACGGAGGCACTGGTGTTGCATTCAGGTGCAGTCAGGCAGACGGCCGTCGGCAAACCAACTGGATGTCATTTCACTCCACCAGAGAAAGACGGTAAAACAATACCACATCACCATGACAACATATTGTCAGGCCTGTATTGTTTTGCCTCGTGCTGGCGGACCACTTGTTTACATAGACGCTTGTTTATCCTGTTACATGCAGCGTCTGTTGTCTGTCTGACGTCTGCCCCATTTCACGTGAATGCAACATCAAGAATACGTTCAGATATGCAACCGCACCGCTAGATGGGGGGAATTCCTACACACTATACCTTTAAGACCAGTTTTTTTTTTGGGTTTTTTTTGGCAATAATCAAAACAAATTGTCTCAAAATTGTCAAAAAAAAAATGCATAGACTTTTATCTACTTCTCCTGCTGTATCAACTATTCTACATGTCTGTTTGTTCTTCTGATGAACCCACAATGCAGAGTGTGACTCCAAAACCAAACAGCAGCGTTAATAACCGACATGTTGGAGAAGTCACAGGATGAGAGCAGCGCAGACAGAGAATGGGTCTAGTCAGCGGCCGACGCTGCAGCGTGTTAATGGATTAGTGAGGACGGAGTTATACAGACTCATTATACAGCAAGAGGAGGAGGTGCAGGTCAGATTCACACATGCAGCAGCAGCAGCAGCAGCAGCAGCGGTGGAGCAGGAGGAGCAGGAGGAGCAGGAGCAGCAGGAGCAGCAGGAGGTCAAGGTGTCATCGTGTCACATGACCAACACTGTGACCATAAAAATGCAGCACTGACAGCTGAAGTGACCGGGGGACGTTCATTTGCTTTGGAGTCGATTCCTGCACGACTGAGGGGAGAGGGGTCATAACGTGTGTGTGTGTGTGTGTCGCAGGCTCTTGCTAAAGGGTCAAAGGTGTCGGCAGCAGCTCTGTGTGTGAAATGACACTGTGTCACAGAGACACAGAGAGTTTGTTTAGTAACCCTTTAAAGGGATAGTTCAACATTTTGGCAAATTGGTCCATTGCTATAATCCCTATAGTCATAGCAGTAGGTTTGTTACCTTTAATTGTCGGTGCAAGCTATTTTTTAGAACGGCGGAGCAGAGCCATGAGCTGCTCAGAGCTACGCTACGGAGGCTAATGGGATTTCTGGGTTTTTCCCTCATCAAACTCATCAAATACACAATCCAACAACTCCACAACGCTCTGGTGGACAAGTTGTGACCTGCACATTCACCACGCTATGAGATAATAACACAACGTTACCAGACAGAGTTGTTTTAGAGGGAAATTCAGAGACTGCTTGATGAAAAACTGTCCCTGAAGGCAACGTGCATCAGCGGTTTTGCATGAATTTCCCTCTAAAACAACTCTGTCTGGTAACGTTGTGTTATTATCTCATAGCGTGGTGAATGTGCAGGTCACAACTTGTCCACCAGAGCGTTGTGGAGTTGTTGGATTGTGTATTTGATGAGTTTGATGAGGGAAACCAAGAAATCCCATGAACCTACTGCTATGACTATAGGGATTATGGCAATGGGCCAATTTGCCAAAATGTTGTACTATCCTTTTGATTTACAGGACGCTAATGTGATTATGTCAAGAAATAGCCTAGAAATAACAATTAATTGCGTAGTAATAGGGGTCTAACGTAAAAACGACTGTGGGTCAGGTGAAAGGGGGCGGAGTCTCGGTGAAAGGGGGCGGAGTCTCGGTGCTTCTGGCGGACCCACCCTTTTGAGCTGTTCCTGCAACTGTTCTCGCAGGGACTCGGGGCAGTTATGCAGCTGGTTCTGCAGCTCAGCGAAGCCCTCCTGGAGGCTCTGCAGGGCGCGGCGCTCGGCCTCAACATTAGCCCTCTCCTAGAAGAGACACACACACACACACACACACACACACACACACACACAGGATGGATGGGTGAGAGGGGAGAGAAAGAGAGAGAGAGAGAGAGAGAAACACACTGCTGAAAATCCACGCCATGCACATAAACAAAGCTGCGAGGTGTTAGCCAACACACACGTCCTGACTGATTGTTTTAGAGCTTGGCAGAGCACAGGAGGCGTCGGTGTTAAACCTGTGGGATGGATGGACGGATGATGGATGGATGGATGGATGGATGGATGACAGAGGAGAGACAGTTATAGCTCAAGTCTTATTATTTAGATCCATTCATCAAATGAGAACAGCTTCAATACCCACAGAGAACCTGCTGAAGGAAGCCATTTGTTGTTTTGTCACAAGCCACGTTTACATGGAGACAAAGAAATCAGAATAAAATAGAAATAAATGCTGATCTGAATAAAACTGCATCATATAAACATGTCGATTGGAAAATATGGTGGATAGATAGAAAGAGATAGATAGATAGAGAGAGAAAAGGGTAGAAAGAAAGAAAGAAAGAAAGAAAAGGACAGAGAAAGGGGGTAGAAAGAAAGAAAGGGACAGAAGGGGGGTAGAAAGAAAGAAAGGAAGTAAAAAGACAGAAAGAAAGAAAGAAAGAAAGAAAGAAAGAAAATGACAGAGAAAGGGGGTAGAAAGAAAGAAAGGGACAGAAAGGGGTTAGAAAGAAAGAAAGAAAGGAAGTAAAAAGACAGAAAGAAAGAAAGAAAGAAAGAAAGAAAGAAAGAAAGAAAGAAAGAAAGAAAGAAAGAAAGAAAAGGACAGAGAAAGGGGGTAGAAAGGAAGAAAGAAAGAAAGAAATAAAAAAGAAAAAAAGAAAGAAAGAAAGAAGACAGAGAAAGGGGGTAGAAAGAAAAAAAGAAAGAAAGAAAGGAAGTAAAAAGACAGAGAAAGGGGGTAGAAAGAAAGAAAGAAAGAAAGAAAGAAGACAGAGAAAGGGGGTAGAAAGAAAGAAAGAAAAAAAGAGCGGTAGAAAAAAAGAAAGAAAGAAAGGAAGTAAAAAGACAGAGAAAGGGGGTAGAAAGAAAGAAAGAAAGAAAGAAAGAAAGAAGACAGAGAAAGGGGGTAGAAAGAAAGAAAGAAAGAATGAAAAAAGAAAGGGAGATAGATAGATAGATAGATAGATAGATAGATAGATAGATAGATAGATAGATAGATAGATAGATAGATAGATAGATAGATAGATAGATAGATAGATAGATAGATAGATAGATAGATAGATAGATAGATAGATAGATAGATAGATAGATAGATGTACAGGCATCCATGGTCCATGTAGCTCAACAAACAGTGAAGTTGGAATTTCCGAATTTCCAGAATGATGATAATCAGATTATAATAATAAACTCACATGTATGTAAACGTGGCTCATTCAAACAATAAACCTGTGAGGAAACTGTTTTACAATCGACTTGAACTCTTCTCTGGCCCTAAACATTTAGTTTATAAAGTGAGTGACGCTGTCTGGGGTAAAGTACAGTAGGAACATCTCCATCTCTCCGGGGCGCTGCTCCACTTCCAAACTCAGGAATCAATAACAACTTAACTTCACTGTTTCTGGAACAAAAGTGGCTTCTTTTTCTTTCTTTTTTTTTTCTTTTTTACACCTTCACCTTCTCCCCTCTGTGTTTTGAAGTGTGAAGGCAGCGGGTCCTGGAGGACGTCGACCTGCTCCTCTGCTGTCTGGGCTCAGAGCTCAGAGGAAACACACGCCTCACTCCTTCTCTTCTCTTCTCTTTTCTTTTTTTAATACCAAAAATAAACTTTACATTGTTTGTTGTAGAGCCACAGTTTCATTAAAGACTTTTACAAACAAAAATATAAACAACACTTTTTTCTTTAGTTTAATTTAAAGATCTAAAAGTTATTTTATTTTCTACTTTTTTAATGTGTTATTAATCAACATCTCTCCTCATCCATCCACCTGACAGATGTGGCTCATCCAGATGTTGATGGTACAGATTATTGTACAGGTGTGTCTTTGGCTGGTCACAATAAAAGAGAGTTACTTGTTAGGTCATCTATAGGAAATAATTGAAGTGTTTTTTACTCAGATTAACCGTCGTTATATGAACTCCAGTAACGACACAGTAGTCACAGTTTCACTTATATAGATTGAATTTAGCAGCTGGGTTGAATTAGCAGAGATTATTCACCAGTTAATCAAACTAAACTTTAGTAATAACAGAATTGAATTTAAATAAACTCTGTAAACTGTCATTAACAGTTAAATGTGTTGTGTATATATACAGTATGTATTATGGTCTGTTTTACCTGAACAACGTAGCGTTTGGTTTAGTTTGCGGCTGTTTGACTGATTAACGGTCAAGTTCCTCAGAGGGCTTTCCCACAATAAACTCACATGTTGTTGATCATAGGACACACAATTCAAACTCAGGTTCACATTAAAAGAGAAAAGGAAACAAAACTGCTTCACCAAAACATTTCAACTTAAAAGCTGATTTTAACAGTTTAATAACAAAAATCTGTTTTCTTTTCTCTCCACTTCCTGTTTGTGTGACTGTGTGAGCATCGTAGTGTTGATGTTGGTAAAAGAAAAGAAGAAACTCCCTCTAATAAAAAGAGTCTGTTGCAGTCGGTGCACTACGACAGAAACAAAGACAACAGATGAGGAAGGAAGGAAGGAAGGAAGGAAGGAAGGAAGGAAGGAAGGAAGGAAGGAAGGAAGGAAGGAAGGAAGGAAGGAAGGAAGGAAGGAGGAAACGTGGATGAAAGACTCAGTGACCTGAAGAGCTGAGGAGGCAGAGAGAGGGTTAAAGGTTAATGGATCAGTTAGTTAGAGAGGAGGAGGAGGAGAAGGAGGAGGAAACAGGTGAGATCTGACTGGACACTACGGTGAAAACATGCCAGGAAGAGAAGGAGGGAAAATCTAAAATCCACTCCTTTGTTTCCATTTCATCATTTAAAGGGACAACGAGGAGTTTCTCCATTGGCAGAACGAAAAATTCCGCGACAGTAAAAAAGTCTCATATTAATGTGGATGAATCTACGTTACCCACACTTGTTAATGGGCCCATTTTCTATAAATATATGGTTTTGTCTCTATCGTTATTTTGTTATTATTAGTGGTGGTGGAAATGCTGGGCGAGCCGACCAGCGTTTCTTTACTTTCGGTTTCGTGGCGAGTCATGAGAATAACGCCGCCGAATCTCCGTTTATGGTCGGAACTACGACGGTATGTGATCGTCTTCCAATCTCTGACTTTAATTCTTGATGAATGAAAACATTTTTGGCGCAGAGGCTCATGTAGTATGAGAACACTTTGCTTTCCAAAACTCCTCGTTGTCCCTTTAACTCTCTGATCGTCTGTAGGAAAATAAATTAAATCCTCATAGTCCAAGAAACAAGACTGAATGTAGAGACGAACATGGAGGAGAAACCACAGGCAGTGTGTGTGTGTGTGTGTGTGTGTGTGTGTGTGTGTGTTGGATGATGTCACATGACCTCAGCAGCTTCCTGTATGATAATAACCAGAAGAAGACAACGTGTCTGTGTCTGTACCTTGTCCTTCTCCCTCTGGATGGCGTTCTCCAGCTCGTCCAGTTTGTGCTGCAGCTGCGTGATGACGTCGGTCTCCGCCTCCATCTGGTCCAGCTCCGCCTGCCGCTCGCCCTGCAGCAGCGCCCGCTCCATCTCCGCCTGCAGGGACCGGCAACGTGTTCAATACAAACACAAACACACACACAGAGACGCCTCAGACTCTGTAGAAAAACACTCTGGGCCTCGTTCATGAACTGCTTTTATAAAGGTTGTGATATTCACGAATGTTTCCTCATCCAGGATTTGTTCTTATAGCTAAGAACAAAAGTTCTACGCACACTCAAAAGCAAACTTACGTTCATGGACTATATTAGAAATAGGCTTTAATTCTCCTCTTTTCTTAATGCACCCCAGATGTAATGGACTTTTACTACTTAACATCGTGTATACATTTGCCACATAGCCCACCATAATGTACTAATCTTTTTCTTTTTCATTTTACGCAACTGCAATGTAAATGTTTGTCTGTTTTTTGTTCTTGTTTTTCTTATTGTTATCATGTCTATGTTTGTATATGTTTTTTCGTGCACAGTCCCTTTATGTTGTGCTGTTAAACTTCTCTTGAAAAAACTAATAAAAATATTATTAAAAAAAAAAAAAAGCAAACTTACGCACATTTCAGAGCTGATGCTGCGCAAAATAATTGATTATTGCATTTTCTTCTGTTCTGCAGTTGTATAACAGTATATGATTTAAAGCAACTACAAAGAACTTTTAACTGGATTAAGTCTCTGGTTTCTGCTGACGTCTCAGTTTGACCTACAACAGTAAATGAGTCCGTAGGTGGGAAGATGAGCTGTTTCTAAGTAATATAACTCTTTACTGTACTTACGCAGTTTTTACGGAGGTTGTGGTATTCACAAATGTTTTCTTATCCAGGATTTGTTCTTAGAGCACACTAAAGAGCCAACTTAGGCTCATTACGCAGTTATATAATATTAAATGATTTGAATTTGAATAGTTTTCTTATCATTTATGATTTTTTAATTTTAATTTTTTTAATTTTATGCAGCCGTCTCTTCAAAAACAGTAAACACACTTAATTCACATCAGTTATGTCTGTTGGGAATCACCACGCCATCGATATATGATGATATGACTGCAGCTCTCTTCTTCTTTGACAACACTTTCTTTCACTTTACTTGGTCAGTTGTTCGCTCTTCATGCATCCCATAGTATATCTTTATTTTCTGTTCTCTGTTGAATCCACCACTGATGCTATTAAACATAACAGCTGGTTTATTGTCTCACTTCCTGCAGCAGCAGCTCTTCAGCACCACTGAAGTCTGTCGCTCCCTCTGCAGATGGTTGTTTGACTATTTCAACTTCTCTCATAGCGTCTCACGCCCTTTTATGGGCATTGACGGGGCGTTTACCTGTTAATCCTGTGTTAACTAGGATCACCATATGTGCTCTCAACTTACAAGGAGATGGGATTCACCAAACTAAGAGCACACCTACGAACATTTCTGCAGAGTTTTCTTAAGAAACTTCTTCAGAACGACTTAAAGGAGACATATTCTGCATATTTTACTGCTTTTCTCTGACCGTTGTGTCAGTCTTGAACACCTACAGAGGAGTTCTGTGTGATTCTCAGCTCCTAAAACTCCTCAGTTGTCTCGTACAGATGTCAAGAAAGGTCACGCTGTGCAGCCACTTGGTGAAACGCTGCGTCTTGGCTCATGTTGTGCAGCTTTGCAGAGGTTCAGTGCATGGACATGTGACATTATAACACTGTGAGGATGTTCTAACAGCATGACATGTCTCCTTTAAGAAGGAATTTAATAAAATACTTCAGAGGATGTGGGTGAATGAGGCCCAGTAAGTATCCTGCACCACTCTCTCTGTCTCTGTCTGTGTCTCTACCTCCTGTTTGGACTCCTGCAGCTGCTGCTCCAGCTCCATCAGTCGTGTTTTCAGCTCGTCGATCCGAGCCAGGACTCGAACTCGCTCGTCCACCAGGTAGCCCAGCTCCAGACGACCCGAGCTGCCCGAACTGGACGAGTCCTCGTGCTGCAGGAGCCAAGGAAATAAAGATAAATAAACAAAGCACTGCAAAAAGAATATTTGTCTTATTTCTTGTCAAAATGTCTCAATTTTAGTCTAAACTAATCTCTTTTCACTTAGAATAAGACTCATCACCTAAAAATTAACTTGTTTTTAGATCATTTTCACTTGTTTCAAACTAATTTTCAATTGAAATAAGTAGAAAAATCTGCCAGTAAAAGCAAGTTTTTTGTGCTTGTAATAAGAAAGAAAAACTTGCTCCACTGTCATATTTTTCTACTTATTTAAAGTGGAAAATTTGCTTGAAAGAAGTAAAAAGTGTCTAAAAACAAGCTGCTTTTTAAATGTGATGAGTCTTATTTTAAGTATAATTAGATTTATTTTGACTAGAAATGACATTTTGACTAGAAATAAGACAAATATTCTTGGTAAGTTTTTGAATTTTTACAGTGAGATAAACGGATTAAATGAGGTCAACATCTTCTCTTCTGTTTATTTTATGTTTTACTGTTTTTAATTCCATAGTTTGTGTTTCTGGTCTAAATGAAGTCAGACTTTTAAAGACTATTCATTCAGATTAATTCAGATTTATATCATTATGTTGGAGGCTTAATGCAAAAACACTTCTCACAGCAAACACAGAGGAGGAGGAGGAGGAGACTGGTTCATGCAGGAGCTGCTGCAGAAACAGATGAGGAGCAGGAAGCAGATGAAGCCGATGGTTTGTTCTTCATTAATACAACACATATTAACAGTAATATTCGGATTGTGGATGTTTTTGTTTTGCACAGCAGTGATTGGATGGTTCAACACCACGTTCTTCATGTGTTAATGTTGCAGCTTCACAGCAGCTGCTTTCATCTCAGGATGCAGGATCTCAGGCCAATCTGTCAAAGTTTTGCATTATCTAATTATTTTATCGCAAGTTATTTGCAACTTTTTTTGCAAGCTTCCTTTTTTTTTTCTTGCCGGTGTTCAGTCATGGCTCTGGGCTGAAACATATAGTTATGCGACGCCACATAACAGCAGCTATAACACTTCATACAGTACCATATCATGAGGCTACTGGTAAATGTTAGAATCAACGTAAACACGCTTCTAACGGCAGATCATCATTCTGCTCCGTGGTGAGTTCAAGGTCTCTGTGGTGAGTCAGTGCGTTATAAGACTGAATAAGACTCTTTATTGATCCCACATGTGGGAAATTCTCTTGTAACAGTATAAGGAATGAAATATAAAGGATTTAATATGTACAAGAATATAAATATATAAAAAAACAAAAAGATATGTACTGTTATGTATAAAAAATATTTAAGTAGACCTCGTGTTCCTACACTAAAAACAGACGTTGCTTTCTGGATGTTGCTTCTACTTTTCATTTTTCATCTTGCCACAACACAATACACTGAGTTTCTGTTACTTTGAGCAAAAAAAAAGTGAAAAAAAGCGCTTAATCACCATTAATTCTGAGATTAATCGCAATTAAAAGTTTTAATTGTTTTGACAGCACTAGTTAAAAGTTTATAAACGTGGTGGAACCTGCATGTGCAGCTTCTTTTTTTTTTTCAACTGAATTGTTTAGATTTGCACTGTGGAGACTGTGAGTTATTATTATATTATCAGTTTTATTATTATTATGATGATCCTGCTGATGATTCAAATGCATGAACTCGGCTCATGTGTGTGTGTGTTTTTATTTGTCATGAAACGTGGCGACGGTTTGGACCGAGCATGGTGTTGATGTGTTTCTCTGCTCAGCATCCGTCTGGTTCCTCACTGCAAAAACTCAAATATCATACCAAGAATAAAGTATTTGTCTTATTTCTAGTCAAAATGTCTCATTTCTAGTCAAAACAAATCTACTTACACTTCAAATAAGACTCATCACATTAAAAAGTAACTTGTTTTTAGACACTTTTTACTTCTATCAAGCAGATGTTCACTTGAAATAAGTGGAAGTTTTTCTTTCTTATTACAAGCACAAAAACTTGCTTTCACTGGCAGATTTTTCTACTTATTTCAAGTGAAAATTAGTTTGAAACAAGTGAAAATGATCTAAAAACAAGTTAATTTTTAGGTGATGAGTCTTATTTTAAGTGGAAAGAGATTAGTTTAGACTAGAAATGAGACATTTTGACAAGAAATAAGACAAATATTCTTGGACAGATTTTTAGTTTTTGCAGTGCTCTGGTTGAGAGAAGAGCTCATGCTGTTTCCACGGCGACATGCAGAGCGAGGGAGAGAGAGAGAGAGGTTGTGTCTGACCTGTCTGTCTCCGTTGTGCAGCGCGGCAGACGGAGACGTCCTCACCTCCTGCTGCGTGCTCTCCGTGCTGCTGCACTCCTCCTTCAGGTTCTCGTCGTCGCTCTCCCTCAGCCGCTGGGCCAGACGCAGCGTTGCCGAGGACGACGACGACGCCGACGTCCCCCCTCCCAGGACGTTCTCCACCGACGGTCTCCGCCCGGTGGCGGCGGCGCCGTCGGGGAAGCCGGACCGGGCCGAGCCCAGAGGGTCCAGACTCTCTCCTTTGTTGTACTCGGCGCAGAGGTTCAGGATGGTTTCTAGCCGCTGACGCTCCTGAAACACACAGACACCGGAGGTCAAGGGTCAGACGGAGGTCAAGGGTCAGACGGAGGTCAAGGGTCAGACGGAGGTCAAGGGTCAGACGGAGGTCAAGGGTCAGACGGGGGTCAAGGGTCAGACGGAGGTCAAGGGTCAGACGGAACAAGTAGCAGAAATACAGTTTTACCTGCACTGGACTGAAACCTGGGTCAATACAGTTTGTATGCACAAGAGACTGAAGAGATTTTTTATCTGATACCGATATATTTTTTCCACCAAAACTAATTGTAGTCCACATCGCGTGTCTCCTGTTGGGAATAAACACGTTATTCCTGCTTTTATTGTGAAATCCAGGCATTATGTCATCACGTTTTCATTAATGGACAGAAAAAACAATAACGATCTGGACAGATATTTCATTGTTGTGCTGATATCGGGCCGATATTATCCGACATCCCTGCATATTTATAAACTTAAACACCCTCAGCTTCAGTGCAAACATGTTAAAGTTTCAGTATGTACATGTAACTTCATCTCAGGAAGTGAGGCAACACTGATTTATTCCCTGGACGGGTGTGATGATGATGATGACGCTGGTTTTTACTCTTCATCAGACAGAGGTTTTATATGTTAAAGTGGGGTTTTCTCCACATCTTAAAGGTCCAGTGTGTAAAATAGAGGGAAAACCATCACATCTAGTGTTCAGATAAAAGAAGAATTATAAGACTACAAAAACCAAACTAATTTTATTTTATAGTGTTTATACACTTAAAGGGATAGTTCAACATTTTGGCAAATTGGCCCATTGTCATAATCCCTATAGTCATAGCAGTAGGTTTGTTACCTTTAATTGTCGGAGCATGTTGTTTTTAGAACGGCGGAGCAGAGCCGTGAGCTGCTCAGAGCTACGCTACGGAGGCTCATGGGATTTCTTGGTTTCCCTCATCAAACTCATCAAATACACAATCCAACAACTCCACAACGCTCTGGTGGACAAGTTGTGAGCTGCACATTCACCACGCTATGAGATAATAACACAACGTTACCACACAGAATTGTTTTAGAGGGAAATTCATGTAAAACTGCTGATGCACGTTCCCGTCGAAATGTTAAAAAACATCAATCAGTGTTTCCCAAATCAGAAGACGACGTCCTCAAATGTCTTGTTTTGTCCACAAACCAAAGAGAGACTCAGTTTATTGTCATAAAGGAACAAAGAAACCAGAAATATTCACATTTAAGAAGCTGAAATCAGAGAATTTTGACTTTTTTTCTTTAAAAAAAACTACTCAAACCGATTATTAGATTATCAAAATAGTTGACGATTCATTTAATAATCGATAATTGTTCGATTAACTGTTGCAGCTATATACTATATATATAGATAATATATATGATAAGCATGCTATAAACCCTGGTTCAGTGGTAAATGTTAAACTACAGATCCAGATCCTTGATGTTTTAGCCGGCGCCTCAGACTCAGAGTCTGGCGGCTGAAACAACGCAGCCGTTCTCAGACTCTCTGATTGGTCGCCCAGCAGCTGTCACTGTGAGGGGTCAAAGGTCAAAGGCCTCTGGGGCTCCACACACAGCAGAGCAGGCCGTGTGACCTCTGACCTCTACGTGTCAGCTGCTGTCTGTCTGCGGCGGCTCCGCTGGTCCAGGATCAGACCCAGAGTCACACTGGGATGTTTAATCAGACAGAGGACGGACATGTGGCGCCGTAGCAACGGGAAACAGAGATTGAAGCTTCATCAACATTCATGTCTTTTGTTTTTTGCACTTTTCACACATCTCTAGAGGTTTTTTTTTCATTATTCTATTTAGCCTGTATTCACACTGTTTACAGTTGTTGTTTATTTATGTATTTATTATTTATGTCCAACAGTTCCATTGTTGTGTACAAACTGCACCTTGCTGCTGTAGCTACACCCCCCGTCTGAGCAATACTTTCTTATGCCTTACAACTACCAACACTGTGAATATATTTTTATTCTATTCTTGTAAATAAATGTATATATATATACGGTATTCCTGAAACATTTTGGTACAAAACACAACTATATGTTTGTTTTTCATCGTTTTTATATCTCTATTTTTGCATATTTTTCTACTTTTTTTTACCTTGTATGTTACAAATGCAACCATCTAAGATAGATAGATAGATAGATAGATAGATAGATAGATAGATAGATAGATAGATAGATAGATAGATAGATAGATAGATAGATAGATAGATAGATAGATAGATAGATAGATAGATAGATAGATAGATAGATAGATAGATAGATAGATAGATAGGTATCTTAAACCTCAAATGCTGTGATTTTTAGTGTATTTTACTGTTTGTTCCTTTAATAAAACAACAGGTCATGTTTCATGTCGTGGTTCACCTGGTACAGTGTGTACCATGCAGACTGTGTCCTGGCAGCACTGACATGTATATATATACTGACTGTATATATAAATATATATTTATTTATAACTCCTATCTGAGATCGTACGTCCTCAGTTTACCGTCTGTGTCTTTAACTATGAATAAAGACTAAAAATGTCCAAAATAGAGCAGAGTGGAGTCGACGCCCTGGAGGATTAAATGTTCTGTTCCTTCTGAACAAACTCAGAGAGGACGTCAGATGTGACGCTAATAACTTCATGATGAAAAAAAAAGTTCTATCCAGATGTTTTACTGGTCCGACAAGCAGCCGGAGAACGGGTTGGAGCAGTTTTAATGTCGTTACACAACTGAATGAAGCCTGGATCTAATCTGTAGTTAAACATGTGTAAGTGTTGGATCAACAGGGTCGACTCTGAACTAATAAATCAACACAACTCCATTAAACCTGAATGTGCTGCTCGTTGTTAAAGGGATAGTTCAACATTTTGGCAAATTGGCCCATTGCCATAATCCCTATAGTCATAGCAGTAGGTTTGTTACCTTTAATTGTCGGTGCAAGCTGTTTTTAGAACGGCGGAGCAGAGCCGTGAGCTGCTCAGAGCTACGCTACGGAGGCTCATGGGATTTCTTGGTTTCCCTCATCAAACTCATCAAATACACAATCCAACAACTCCACAATGCTCTGGTGGACAAGTTGTGACCTGCACATTCACCACGCTATGAGATAATAACACAACGTTACCAGACAGAGTTGTTTTAGAGGGAAATACAGAGACTGCAAATTCATGCAAAACCGCTGATGTGCGTTGCCTTCAGGGACAGTTTTTCATCAAGCAGTCTCTGTATTTCCCTCTAAAACAACTCTGTCTGGTAACGTTGTGTTATTATCTCATAGCGTGGTGAATGTGCAGGTCACAACTTGTCCACCAGAGCGTTGTGGAGTTGTTGGATTGTGTATTTGATGAGTTTGATGAGGGAAACCAAGAAATCCCATGAGCCTCCGTAGCGTAGCTCTGAGCTGCTCACGGCTCTGCTGTTGAACTATCCCTTTAAGGTGGAAATCCTAAAGAGTTCCTCCTTAACAGCAGATAGAGATAAAGCGACTGTGTGAGTTGCACAGATAAACCCTGTGGCCTCCTGCTGAGGAAGCATCTGCATAATGATGATGATGATGATGATGATCGTGATGATGATGATGATGAAGAGGAGGAAGAGCTGCAGCTTCTCAACCTGTAATCTGGGACCACGTGGTGTTTCAGTGAGTGGGAGTGAACGCAGAACGAGTCAAAACTTCAAACATTTTCTCCCTGAAGTCCCAGTCAACTCCCACTCAACATCTGCTGCCACGTTCACACACACACACACACACACACACACACACACACTAAGACACAGAGATTAGACCACTCAGCGTTCTCACGCCTGTCTCGTCTCGTCTCCACGGCCCCGGGGGGGAATCGAACCTGTGGTGGTGGAGCCAGCGACAGACTGACACTCACAAATTAAAAAAAACAAAACGTAGATGTAGTAAATCAACTCGATCCGTGTCGACATGATCAGCGTGACCTCGTTTCCTCGTGTGGTG
Organism: Trachurus japonicus; assembly: GCF_045865225.1. Classification (NCBI taxonomy): domain Eukaryota; kingdom Metazoa; phylum Chordata; class Actinopteri; order Carangiformes; family Carangidae; genus Trachurus; species Trachurus japonicus. The sequence goes on along the minus strand of NC_140919.1, from coordinate 9,730,262 downwards.
CATTCAAACGTCAGAGGAATTTTTATGATCAGAGGCTGGAGGAACGTCTGGAGCGGAGAAGGAACGGTGAAGGAACGGCGAAGGAGAGGTGAAGGAGCGGCGAAGGAGCGGCGAAGGAGAGGTGAAGGAACGGCAAAGGAGCGGCGAAGGAACGGTAAAGGAGCGGCGAAGGAACGGTAAAGGAGCGGCGAAGGAACGGTAAAGGAATGGCGAAGGAACGGCGAAGGAACGGTAAAGGAATGGCGAAGGAGCGGCGAAGGAACGGTAAAGGAGCGGTAAAGGAATGGTGAAGGAACGGTAAAGGAGCGGCGAAGGAACGGTAAAGGAATGGCGAAGGAACGGCGAAGGAACGGTAAAGGAATGGCGAAGGAACGGCGAAGGAACGGTAAAGGAGTGGCGAAGGAGCGGCGAAGGAGCGGTAAAGGAATGGCGAAGGAACGGTAAAGGAATGGCAAAGGAACGGTAAAGGAGCGGTAAAAGAGTGGCGAAGGAGCGGCGAAGGAGCGGTAAAGGAATGGCGAAGGAACGGCGAAGGAACGGTAAAGGAGTGGCGAAGGAGCGGCGAAGGAGCGGTAAAGGAATGGCGAAGGAACGGTAAAGGAATGGCAAAGGAACGGTAAAGGAATGGCAAAGGAACGGTAAAGGAGCGGTAAAAGAGTGGCGAAGGAGCGGCGAAGGAGCGGTAAAGGAATGGCGAAGGAACGGTAAAGGAATGGCAAAGGAACGGTAAAGGAATGGCGAAGGAACGGTAAAGGAATGGCGAAGGAACGGTAAAGGAATGGCGAAGGAACGGTAAAGGAATGGCGAAGGAACGGTAAAGGAGCGGCGAAGGAACGGTAAAGGAGCGGCGAAGGAACGGTAAAGGAGCGGCGAAGGAACGGTAAAGGAATGGCGAAGGAGCGGCGAAGGAACGGTAAAGGAATGGCGAAGGAACGGTAAAGGAGCGGCGAAGGAACGGTAAAGGAATGGCGAAGGAACGGTAAAGGAGCGGCGAAGGAACGGTAAAGGAACGGAGAAGGAACAGAGAAGGAACAGAGAAGGAACGGCGTGGTATGACAGGTCAGTGTGTTAATCCTCTATACAGCACAGGACGACCCGATTGGACACAGACGGGTCTGAGCTCCACCAATCAGACATGACATCCTCACCTCCTGCCTCAAGGTTATTATAGTGTTAAGATTTTCATTGGTTTTCATTATTAGTTTGATTATTCTTATTTTTATTTCGTTTTTCAGTTTGTGTTTCGGCTTTTTTTATTTCGTTTGGTTTTAGTGAGTTCAACGAGTTTTAGTTTGTTGACTAGTTGTTATGTAGTTTTAGTTTTTCAGGTTTTAGGAGAAAGCCTCTGAAGATGAACTTCCACATTTGATGGATTTTTCCCTTTCAGTTGCATCCCATGAACTCTGAAGCATCTGCAGTGAAGTGTGTTGATGCCAACTGTTTCTGCTAAATAAACTGATACATAGAAATATTAAATAAAGAAGAACAGGCAACAGGAGCTGCAGGTTCTGACCCGGTCGTCTGATAGAAACCACCACAGACAGGAGACGAAGTGATGAAGAGACACTTCACCTGTCTGACCGGTGATTTAGCTCATGAGCCAATGAGACGAGAGGAAGAAGAGGAGGAAGATGAGGAAGAGGAGGAGGAGGAAGGAGGAGGAGGATGCAGATGAAGCCTGAGAGGAGAGAAACTCTCCAACTGAGTCGACCACATTAAAAAAAGCACAAGGACAAACAGAGTCCATTAAAACCAGCAAACACACACATGCCAGCCTGCAGGAGGTCAAACTCCACGGCAACGCTCAGTCATTCAGCCAATAATAATAATAATAATAATAATAATATTATTATTATGTAATGATGTAATGATGAACCTGAACGTCTCACACAAAAACACAAACACAGTTCTTGTCTGAGCTGATCTGGGAACAGTTAAATCTGCCTCCGTGTCATCGCCAAGTCACAAGTCTGAAACCACCGGCAATGTCACACACACACACACACACACACACACACAGAAGTGCAGTGTAGAGTTGTCTTTGCCATAAAACAAAAAAACTCCTAGTTCTTCTTCCTCCTTCAGGACGGTCGTTAAATCTGTTAGAACTGTTTGTTTTGGTGGTTTTGTTAAAGGTGTTCAGAAAATAAACTTGATTTTGAGCCCAGTCTGTCTTAACATTAGTGTAATAACTCATCTATCAGACCATGCAGCCCAAACTTTGTGCAAAATTCTATTTTAGAGTAAATCCGGGATGAAAGTGGGATCACTGCGCTCCAACACTTAGCCTCGCTAGCTAAGTTAGCAAGCTATAATGTAGCAAGCCTACTAGCTATGTGTGTATGTATCTTTGTAAAATCTATGTGTATGTTTGACTATGTGTATGTCTGTGCAGGTAAGCACATATATGTGGAAATACCCACTAATGTCAGTGAAGACAGATTGCTGCTTTTTCACTTCTTTTTTTTTATTGATTTAGATTTTTTGTTTGTTTGTTTATTTGTTTGTATTTTGTTTCTTTGTTTGTCTTAAAACAAAAAAGAAGAAAGAAAGAAAGAAAGAAAGAAAGAAAGAAAGAAAGAAACTGTATGAGTCACCCCATCATTGATATTGTTTCAGGATGGATTTTTTTGTTGTTGTATCCTTTGTGTTAATTTATTGGAAATAAAATACATATATATATTAAAAAAAAAAAAAAAAAAGCTTACTAGCTAACAGTTAGCTACGTTAGCTAAACACACTTGCACACACACACCGAGCTCGGTCTCGCCCCAAACATTGAATATCCCCCCGTTCGATAACGACCAATCAGATTTGTTTTCCTTACTCGGGTAAACTCGTAGAAGGATGCGCGACAAACAGGACAAACGGCCACTTCTGAACCTTTAAAGTTGCTGAACGTGCAGCAGTTTCAGATGACCTCATGAACTCCTGCACATCGAAGTCTCTCTCTCCTCTCTCTCTTCGTTTTACTCTTCGTCTGTTTTCATCCTCCACTCGTCTCCATCTCCTCCTGGTCTCTCTCTCTCTCTCTCTCTGCCCTGGGGGCTCTTTAATGCCTCCTCCTCCTCCTCCTCCTCTTCCTCCTCCTCCTCCTCTGAGGTTCTTCCTCTCCAGTGAACAGCTGTGTTGTGTTTCCCTCCACCTGAGTCACAGGTGTAAACACAACTCTCACGTGGAGGAAGACGAGGAAGAGGAAGTTCAACATGTTCTTCATCTCCTCACACGTCTGCAGGCGTCTGCACACGTCTCTGATCCTGGGAGGATTGGTCGTGTTCGAGTCCCAGAGGAGCAACAAACAGAGGAACATCTCTATTATATTATTATTCTTCTCTTCTCTTCCTCCTGAGCATCAAACAGCCGCAGCAGAAAACCCTCTGGATCATCATCATCATCATAATAGAATCAGCCTGGTGGTTTGACACGGAGCTGCAGATGAAACCACTGGAGTCGCAGCTCCTGGGGGGGAGCAGTGTGCGTGTGTGTGTGTGTGTGTGTGTGCAGCCATTTAAACCCCCTGAACCTCCTCTTTAAAAACCCCCGGAGGCGTCTCACACACACAAAGCAGCGACGCCCCGTCTCCACTTCATCACGTCAAACACTTTGTTACAACATCAAAGACCATTAAAAGACTCTTATTTTTCCAACACACACACACACACACACACACACACACACACACACGCTCAGCTACAGATCATCATTCACAAAGTCTGGAGGACGATGAACCGACTTTCTGTTGTTGAAGAAAGTAAATAAGTAAAAATAATTCAGAAACTGTGAGACGAGACGAGTCCAGAGCAAACAGAAACACATTCAACTCTTTAAACAGAGAGTAGATTTAGGTTTGTCACAATGACTTAATGTTTTCACAATTAACGCCACAATTAATTAATCGTAAAGGTTTCTAAATACCGCCACTTTCCAAAAAAAGTGAGGAGGAATGGAGCGTTACACTGATGCTGCATTCACCTGCAGTCGGGCAGACGGCCGTCGCTAACAAACCAGATGTCATTTTAGTCACAGAAGTCCAGAGAAAGACGGTAAAACGTGGGTCAGGTAAACAATACGACATCGCCATGACAACATATTGTCAGGTGTATTGTTTTGCCTCGTGCTGACCACAGCGGCTGTCATCCGCCTGCCCGATTTCATGTGAATGCAGCATGAAAAATACCATTGAGTTGCTTGCGATATACAACCACAACGCTAGATGGGAGGAATTCATACACAATGTACCTTTAAACATTTGGTTTAGATGACAATTAATGACTTGAATATTAGGATTATTAACTGGTCCGATATTAAAGGGACAACCAGGAGTTTCGGAAAGCAAAGTGTTTTCACACTACATTTCCCATGAGCCTCTGCGGACACGGTGAAATTCTTGGCAAGAATGTTTTCATTCATCAAGAATTAAAGTCGGAGGTTGGAAGACGATCAGATACCGTCGTAGTTCCGACCATGAACGATGCCAAGTAGCGATCCGGCGGCGTTATTCCCATGACCCGCCGGGCAGCGTCCAGGAAACCGAAACTAGGAAATACTGCTAAATAATAATATTATAATAACTATAAAGACAAAATGATATATTTATTTAAAATGGACCCATTAACAAGTGGTAACGTAGATTCATCCACGTTAACATGAGACTCTTTTATAACCAAAAGCAAACTCCTCTGTGTCTCTTTAAAAGATACTTTGAATATTTCGTATTTTGACCATATTTGATTTTACACATTCATAGTGTTGTGAAATTAATTACTGCATAATAATGGTACCAAGACAATCTATATTGTGACGTCGCTAGTGTAGATTTAATAGTAGGAAACATTAACTAGTGTTAATAACTGAGAGCGGTTCAACCTCTGGAGACTCATGTGATGCTGCAGTCACATGTTACAGTAACAGGTGGATGTGAGATGCAGCAGCAGAGCAGCACTTCACTGTGAAGCGTCTCCAGGGGCGTACGCAGCTGTCAGTGCAACACGAGGGGCCATCAGGGGCCCCCCTCACCCCCCCGAGGAGCCGTGAACATTTGCATGAAAACTTTTCCCCTCTGAGGATCGTCTTCCTGTTTCAGAGGATTTTTCAGCTCAATTATGAGGAAAAAAAAAAAGAAAAAGAAATGAAATACTGTACAAACTTTCAACAGCAACAACTTAAAATCATCATCTCCAGCTGGTTCTTCCATTTACAGAGTCATGCAAAACGTTTGCACTGTTACATTCTTCTTGTTCTTCTTTTTTTTATATTGATTGCCATTGCACTATTATATTATATTTTTTAAATGTACTACCAACCTCTTTCTGTTTTAAATATCCTCTTTCTTCTTTTATTTTTCTTCTTTTTTTCTTGTAATTATATGTGACAATAATATAAAGTAAACTTGTAAACTTGTCTGATACCTTGGTCAAAGTTCTCTGAGAGCTCAAGTCTCCTGGGTTTCCCATTCTGTCGCAGGCTGCTGCTTTGTTTCCCCTTTTTTTACTCTAAAACTGTAGAAAACTAAAATAATACACTGATATTGATTAAAATATTGAAAAAGAGTGTTTCATGTTTAACTTTTCTACACCTTTTGGAGATCGTTTCATCTTAGCACTTTTAAATCCAGGTTAAAAACATTTCTCTTTTCATGTGCTTATAGCTTTACTCTTTTTAAGAACCTTATTTCTTTTATTTTACTTTTTTATTCTTCTTTGCTCCTGCTTTTAACTCTGTGTTTTTGTTTTTATGCTGGGTTTTTTTAATGTTTTGTCTTTATGTACAGTAAAGCACACTGAGTTGCCTATAAATAAAGATGCCTTGAACTGTTCACATTAACACAAACTTTTTACATGATGCCACTGTATCTCCGTCCACTTTGTCCTTTATTCACCAGTAAACTCTCTCTCTTAGTTAAATTAGCTCTGGCTTCACTCTGAAACTCTGTAACGTTTCTGAAGCTCGACTCGTAAACTCAGATCAGTGTGAGTTTCTCTTCAGCTCGTAACCACAGAGTCACATGTCGTCCACCGACTGAACACAGCTCACATTATCTGACCCAACCAAACAACCCAGAGAGCAGCCGCTGTTCAAACATATTATTATTATTAAAGGGTTCCCACTTGTCCTGGAAAACCTGGAAACCTGGAAAATGGTTGACCAGTTTTCCAGTCATGGAAAACACATGGAAAATGAGAAAAAGGATTTATTTTCTAAAACAAAAGTAGAAGTACCTGGTGAGAAAACTAGAGACTTTGAGTTGGTGAGTGTTTCCAGTGTTGGACCCCATGTTTGTGTTGTTCTATGATAAATCCATAGGAATTTCTAAGCATGTAACTGTAAGAGATTATTGCATAACTGTCTTAGAGCCATACACTGCACATGTTTAAAGGATAGTTACCATTTTTTTTACAATCTGGACCTTATTTCTAGCATAAAATACGATAACTTTGGTGTCATTACAAGTCATTCTGACGAAATGAGCTCCAGCCGAGAGCCACGTATATCTGTATAATGGAGTCTACAGGGCAGCAGAATGCAGCCTCTAAATAACACATTATCTGCAGAGAAACTCCTTCATTTCACCAATATTTAGTTCTGATAGGCTAGTGCTATTCCCCTCTGAGTCCGGGGTGGCCTGTTACAGTAGATGAGATGACATCATCCAGGTCAGAGGTCAGTAGGTCAACCTACAGACCCCGGATGTTGATAACAGCTAACCCCGGACTCAGAGGGGAATAGCACTAGCCTATCAGAACTAAATATTGGTGAAATGAAGGAGTTTCTCTACAGATAATGTGTTATTTAGAGGCTGCATTCTGCTGCCCTGTAGACTCACATTATACGGATATACGCGGCTCTCGGTTGGAGCTAATTTCATCAGAACGACTTGTAATGACACCAAAGTTATCTGGGTGAGTAAATGATCGTATTTAATGCTAGAAATAAGGTCCAGATTGTAAAAAACTGTAATTATCCTTTAAAGATGTGCCGTCTATGACTCTAAGTTATGCAATTTGTAATGACACCAAAGTTATCTGGGTGAGTAAATGATCGTATTTTATGCTAGAAATAAGGTCCAGACTGTAAAAAAAACGGTAGCTATCCTTTAAATCAGACTTCTGGGGCTGAGAGAGGAAGAAACATAGAAACAAATGTAGAAAATAAGGTACAACTGTGGAAAATAACACTTCTCCAAAGCATGAACGGGACAGAGGATGTACAGTAGAATATGATCAGGTTGTGTTACCTTGACCAGCGCTGCCAGTCCGTTGAGAAACGCCGGCTTCTCTCTGGACAGAGTCAACATGTAGAAAACCGCCTGCTCGCTGCTCTGACCTCGCCTCAGCACCGGGTAACGGTCCATGACACACACACACACACACACACACACACACACTGACACACACTAACACACACACTCAGTCAGCCAGTGTGACGGAGCAGCAGGACGGAGAAGAAGATGTTGCTGCTTCTCTCTGTCTCTCTAAAGTGGTTTCACAACTGTCTGCAGACAGAGCTACTTTGGGACGGATGGAGAGCAGCAGTCTGCCCCTCACCCCCCCTCACCCCTCCCTTACCCCCTCCTCCCTTCATTCTCCGAGTCTTGTGAGAGCTTCCTGAAGTGGGCGGAGTCTCTCTCTCTCGCTCTCTCGCTTCTAATCTAAGAAAAGAAAACAACTTGACGAAGACGAGGACGAGTTTCAACTGACTGGAAATAGGAGGATAAATTTAATCCAGAGGAGTTCACATATTCATGCGTTCAGCGTTCGGTTTAATGGTCGCCATGGTTTCCATGACTGAGCTTGATCCCTGTGGTGAAGGTCACCTGGACAGAAATAATAACACTGACAACTTATTTATGAGACGCGGTGATGAATTGATTATTTTATTTTTGGAACTTGATTCGCTGCATTTTCTATTTTAAAGTAGAAACATGAAACGCTCTGTGATCCTGACTCTGTAAACTCAGGGTTTTTCTTTATGAGATAAACACATTTATTGTAAAGATAAAATTTGGCTGAGCGCCTAAATACTTAAAGGGATACTTCAACTTTTTTTTTTTTTTTTTTTTTTTTAGAACGGCGGAGCAGAGCCGTGAGCTGCTCAGAGCTACGCTACGGAGGCTCATGGGATTTCTTGGTTTCCCTCATCAAACTCATCAAATACACAATCCAACAACTCCAAAACGCTCTGGTGGACAAGTTGTGACCTGCACATTCACCACGCTATGAGATAATAACACAACGTTACCAGACAGAGTTGTTTTAGAGGGAAATTCATGCAAAACCACTGATGAGCGTTGCCTTCAGGGACAGTTTTTCATCAGCAGTCTCTGTATTTCCCTCTAAAACAACTCAGTCTGGTAACGTTGTGTTATTATCTCATAGCGTGGTGAATGTGCAGGTCACAACTTGTCCACGAAAGCGTTGTGGAGTTGTTGGATTGTGTATTTGATGAGTTTGATGAGGGAAACCAAGAAATCCCATGAGCCTCCGTAGCGTAGCTCTGAGCAGCTCACGGCTCTGCTCCTCCGTTCTAAAAATAGCTTGCACCGACAATTAAAGGTAACGAACCTACTGCTATGACTATAGGGATTATGACAATGGGCCAATTTGCCAAAATGTTGAACTATCCCTTTAAAAAAGAAGGAAAGTGTGGAAGTTTTGGTATAAAAATGAAGTTTTATGCTCAAACTTGATGTTTCTGCACTGATCTCAGTAGTTTACAGTGTTTTCTTATGGAGCCTTTGCACAGTTTCATTCATTGTTGTACATTCATATGTGCTCTTTTTATTTGTTTAGTTTATTGATGATTTTATGATGCACTCCTCTGTAAAGTGTCCCTGAGTGGCTTGAAAGGCGCTTTCTAAAAAAACGTATTATTATTATTCATTAAACTGTGCAACATGAAGTAATTTAACACACAATGAAGGAATAAAGAAACTGAGGAATGATCCAATAAACCTGTCAAACTCAGCTCATGATGATGAAGTGTTTTTTAATCCTGCAGAGTCACGCAGCTAAAAGCTAAAAGCCAAGATTCATTCGACTGTTTCACATGTTCATTGAGTAATTAAACTGTTTCTCTGCATTTGTTCACACGATTAATCATTAATCATTCATTTGTTTTATTTATAATAGATATAATGTGGTGTCTCCATCATCTCTGAGCTCTGTAACACTGATTAAAGGAGATGTGGCGTCTCGCTGCAGCTCTGAGCAGCTCAATGACGCCCTCTAGTGGTGAAGACGGAGAACAGCAGGAGGCACAGCTGCACTAAAACTATGACAGAAAACTGAAGTAAAATCCTTTGACGTTTAAACACCGACGACTGATTAAATAACAATTAACAGCAACAGTTTATTTATTTAAAAAAGCCAAGAAAAATTTACTCCCTAATAATATTCAAAAAATGTTCAAGGAAAGAGAGAGGAGATATAATGAGCTAAGAGGGAAACTTAACTTAAAACAACCGAGAATAACTATACTACATTAAAAAGCATGTGTATTGCTGTGGCGGGAGTAAAACTGTGGAATATCTTGACAGAGGATCTCAAAGCAAAAACATAACACAATTTAAAAATAGATTAAAACATATGATAGAAAGCTATAAACAGGATTGATTAATTGGGTGTTAAACTATTTATTTCTTTTATTTTTTGACTACACTTGTTAATTATTGGATACTTATTTTTCTTTCTATGACTCTGATTGCAACTGTAATACTGTTTAATTATTTTTTTATTTTATTTTTTGGCTTCATTTCTTCATTATAGGATACTTGTTTCTTTCTATGACTCTGAAACCATGAAGAGCTCTAATGGATTTAATGTAATATTGAATTAAAGGGTAGCCAAGGCATTTATAAGCTGGATAGCTTCTCGATCTATTTATGAATGAATAGTGAACGAATGATGGTGTTATGGAAGGTTGACTGACTGTGATCGATGCTCAACTATGAACAATTTTGTGTAAAAGATCGAATAAACTAACTACTAGGCTGCTAATAAAGAGAATAAAAAACGCTCTGTTGGTGTCGTCTCAAGACTGGATTACTGCAGCAAACACACACACACACACACAGATTTACTGCTGCTGTCCCAGATAAAGAGTCCACTCCTCTTGTCTTATCTGTCCTCACACACACACACAACGACACACAACGACACACACACACTGATGATTCACTTCTCCTCCTGTGCTAAATGTGAGGCCGGTGGTGCAGCAGCAGCAGCAGGTTATATCTGTCAGTCTAGGTGGACAGGTTCGATGTCGGATATATTTGGACATGATCTACGAGATGCTGCTGCTGCTGTGTGTGTGCGTGTATGTGTGTGTGTGTGGTGTTGTGTTCAAAGTGCCCGGGTATATTTGGTCTCGCTAATCCTCGGGGACGGGAGCAGAGATGCCAGAACCGAGAGGCAGGAAACACTCGCTCCACGAGTCCAAAGTTAAGTTGAAAACATGTTAATAATAATAATGAATAATAAATGAATGAAGAAGAAGTTGCTTCATGTGTAATGTTGGTTAATCCTCATGCAATGATCGCTGGATCGATCCCCAACTGTGCTGCGTGTCAAACCCTGAGTCTCTCTCCCCACTTTTCTGTCAATTAAAGGCAAAAAAAGCCCCCAAAAAATAACTAAAACAAAGAATAAAATGTTAAAATACTGATATTTAAAGGGATAGTTCAACATTTTGGGCAAATTGGCCCATTGCCATAATCCCTATAGTCATAGCAGTAGGTTCGATACCTTTAATTGTCGGTGCAAGCTATTTTTAGAACGGCGGAGCAGAGCCGTGAGCTGCTCAGAGCTACGCTACGGAGGCTCATGGGATTTCTTGGTTTCCCTCATCGAACTCATCAAATACACAATCCAACAACTCCACAACGCTCTGGTGGACAAGTTGTGACCTGCACATTCACCACGCTATGAGATAATAACACAACGTTACCAGACAGAGTTGTTTTAGAGGGAAATGCAGAGACTGCTTGATGAAAAACTGTCCCTGAAGGCAACGTGCATCAGTGGTTTTGCATGAATTTAGTTGTTGGATTGTGTATTTGATGAGTTTGATGAGGGAAACCAAGAAATCCCATGAGCCTCCGTAGCTCTGAGCAGCTCACAGCTCTGCTCCACCGTTCTAAAAATAGCTTGCACCGACAATTAAAGGTAACAAACCTACTGCTATGACTATAGGGATTATTATGGTAATGGGCCAATTAGTTGCCAAAATGTTGAACTATCCCTTTAACTTTTAAGTGAAGTGAGGAAACTGCAGCTGTTTTTGACTAAATAAAATGAGCAACAAATATGTTTTTACGTTCTTCTCTGATCTGTTTTCAAACAGCTGGACCTTTCAAAATAAAAGGGGGAAACAAATAATAAGAACTAAGCCTGGTGGAGTTAAAACTGACACGCAACGACGGAGAGACGGCGTCCGTGACTTCCTGTCGAGACAGAAAGACGACAGACACAAAGTAAAAGGTGGAGGATGATGAGAAAGATGATGATGAACTTCCTTTTTAATTTCCACTAAACCAAATCTGAGCCCAAGGGAAAATATTCATTATTTCCGTCCTGGTTGTTTTCTATTGGACGACACAAAAGCTCCCTTCAAAATAAGAGCACAAACACACACACAGACTGAGGTGGCTGCTCATTAAGAACGATAATGAAATAATCTTGTCATAGGAACGATGAGGTCATCTTGTGTGTGTGTGTGTGTGTGTGTGTGTGTCTGTCTCACACAGACAACACACACTGAGACTCGTGCTCCATGTGCCAAGTGTGTGTGCCAGGACGGCGTGTGTGTCAGATGGTGGAGAGCAGAGAGAGTTCAGCTCCATTCAAATCTGCTTTTTCCTGTCGTGAATGAAACTGATCTCGTTTCAGACCTTTAGATCTGCAACAATTAAGTGATTATTAACTATTTTGATAATCTAATAATCAGTTTGAGTCGTTTTTTAATTTTAAAAAAGTCCAAATTCTCTGATTTCAGCTTCTTAAATGAATATTTCTGGTTTCTTTGTTCCTTTATGACAATAAACTGAGTCTCTCTTTGGTTTGTGGACAAAACAAGACATTTGAGGACGTCGTCTGGTGGTTTGAGAAACACTGATTGATATTATTCAACATTTTGTAACATTTTATTGACCACACTGCAAAAACTCAAAATATTACTATGGATATTTGTCTTATTTCTAGTCAAATCAAATGTCATTATACCTAAAATAAGTATATAATACATATTATACATGAAAAAGTAGCTTGTTTTTAGACACTTTTTACTTATTTCAAGCATATTTTCACTTGAAATAAGTAGAAAAATCTGATAGTGGAGCAAGTTTTTCTTTCTTATTACCAGCACAAAAAACTTTCACTGGCAGATTTTTCTACTTTTTTCAAGTGAAAATTAGTTTGAAACAAGTGAAAATGATCTGAAAACAAGTTCATTTTTAGGTGATGAGTCTTATTTTAGGTGGAAAGAGATTAGTTTTGACTAGAAATGAGACATTTTGACAAGAAATAAGACAAATATTCTTGGAAAGATTTTGAGTTTTTGCAGTGCAAACAAACTAATGGATGAATCGTTTAAATAATCAACAGATTAATCGATAATGAAACTAATCAATAGTTGCAGCCCTACTGACCTTAGATTTTTAAGTCTGAGCAATAACTTTTAAATATTAAATGTTATTTCTTGTCAGAGTGTAAAAGTCTCAGATGAAACTACAGGCAACACTCTAATGTGGATCCTTTCAAAATAAAGTGTTGGTTCAGCTCTTCCATAAACACAGAAGAGCCAATAAGAGAAGCTCAGACCTCCATCCATCTTTCTTTCTTTCTTTCTTTTTTCTGATCAGATCTGATCTGCGTCTTCTCCACATCGATCTCTATGGTAACAGGCTACGCCCAGAAACAAACAAGCAAACAAACAGAACAGACGACAGTGAATTGTAATCTGATTTGAAACCACTTCTGTTTTCTGTTTGATTCAGATCTCATCTGGTTTTCCAGCTGTTCAGACGAGAGACATCTGGACCTGACAGCAAAACAACACTGGGTCCTACATTTCCCATGATGCATCTCAATATAACTGCTACCCAGACTGGTCCTGTCCATTAAACGACCTTTAACCCTTTGCTGCCAGATGTTACATCACATTTATCTCAGTGATAAGTATGATAATAACAATAATGTTAGGAGGACAGGCTCCTCTCACAGAGATTTATGATGAAAACTTTATTTTCCTCAGAGAAAAACTGAGTATAAACGACTGGTAGAAATAAAAGGTCAGGACATGTTTGATGTGATTTAGTCGGATTTTAGTGAAATGTGCACAATCACTATGGAAAAACAAAATAGCATCTAACAAATCAGCATCAAGCTGTTGTTAGTGTGAATCTACCACATGACAACTTCAGTTCTGGCCTCAAACATTGAAGATCAGCTGAGCTACAGTTCAGTTCATTCACTGGCTTTTCCCAGAACTTTCAAGTGTTTCTCATGTTCTTGTCTATGAATATTCTCATTCATTCATCCAGGTCATTGTTCTTTCTGGGAAAATTTAATCGTAGGCAACTGGACTTGTATTTATCTAGGAAGGCATTTCGCCTCTTATCCAAGGGGCTTCATCAGTTCATACGCATCGGTCTCACTAGACAAATACAAGTCCAGTTGCCTACGATTCAATTTGAGAGAGAGAGTTCTCATGTTCTTCACCACATGACCAGAGCATCTGGACATGAAGATCTGACATGTGGTTGAAAGCTCTGGAAAAAGTTGGGATCAACTTTACTAGAAAACAACTATTTTCAAGTTGAAACCTCCCATTATCCACTATTATTGATATTCAATAACTTATAATCACATTTAAAGGGACATTGTGTAACTTCTCCTGTTATCTATTCACGAAAATTGATTATTTAGTTCAAAAGTCTGTTTTTCATTAACCAGCCGTTCATATCATTCATATCTCCATGGAGCGGGTAAGCTCGGTGCTGCTGCCATGTGGTGTCTCCATGTTTTTACGTTCAGTGGCAGCGTGACGGTAGGAAACCACGGAAACTCAGCGGAGACACCGGAGCTGTCAGCTCAGGTGGAGGTGGCGTCTGTGAAAAGTCACCGTGGTAACACAGTGAGGAGGAATGGAGCGTTACACTGATGCTGCATTCACCTGCAGTCGGGCGGACGGCCGTCGCTAACAAACCAGATGTCATTTTAGTCACAGAAGTCCAGAGAAAGCCGGTAAAACAATACCACATCACCATGACAACATATTGTCACGTGTATTGTTTTGCCTCGTGCTGACGGACCACTTGTTTACATAGAGGCTTGTTTATGCTGTTACGTGCAGCGGCTGTCGTCCGTCTGCCCAATTTCATGTGAATGCAGCATGAAAAATACGACTGAGTTGCTTGAGATATACAACCACAACGCTAGATGGGAGTAATTCCTACACAATGTACTTTTAAAGCAAGAAGAAATGATTAAAAGGTGATACCATCATATCATTAATCAGCTCCAACAGGTAAAAGCTGATCTACAGTCTAATAATCCTGAGGTGAGTCTGTGTAACAGCAGCAGCAGCAGCAGCAGCAGCTGTATGAGCCTGTAGCAGCAGCTGCTCCTGTTGATTTCACAATAAGAGTCTGAACGTTCCCGTGGAAACTCGTCTCTCTCTCTCCCTCGCACTTCTCTGTTCATATAACTTTGGTTTGTTTTTTTTTCCTGGTTAATTGTTGGTTGTGTGAATGAGTAGCAGCCTCATGTGTGTGTGTGTGTGTGAAATGCTTTAAAAACACAAGACGCTCGGGGGGGAAGAAAAATCTGTCATGACAGTGAGTCAACTGTGACTAATTACAGGCCCTGCAGCTCCACGCCTTCCTCTTCCTCCTCCTCCTCCTCCTCCTCTTCCTCCTCCTCCTCCTCCCCCTCTCTGGAGAAGAAGAGGAAGAAGAGCTGAGAGTTTCTGCTCTGAGGGAAACACAACGACGTCTCCTCCTGCTGAGGAATCTGCCTCCGAGTGAGTGTGAGGTGCAGCTCAGCTCAGCTCAGCTCAGCTCAGCTCAGCTCTATCTGCACTGATCTAATGTAAATATGACTCATTGTGCGCTGGCGGCGGTCGCTCCGGTCCAAAGGTCGCTTCGTTTCGTTGTTGTCGTTAACTACGGGGAGAACAAAAGGATCTGAGCTCTGACACACCGAGGCTCACGGAGGTTAATATGAGGCAGTAAAGATGCTGATGGCTCCTTCCTGCCAAGAAATTACAACCAAGAGAATTAAAAAAAACAAAAAAAAAACCTCTGAAGCTCCAGACTGGTGACATTACTCTGGTTCTTCCACCACAGAGATATTTAGACGTTAACTGCTCTAAACAGTTAATTAACCAACAAATACCACTGAGCATCTGAATTCATTAAACATGTAAAGAAAACTTAAGAAAGAAAACAGGTTTTACAGATTTAATTTAGGTTTTTACAGCCGACACAACTGTAACTCATTAAATACTTCTTCTAATAAAAGCTTAAAGGTAGATGTTTGTATTAAAACTCCTTCAAAATAAAGGTAGATGTTAGTGTTAAAGCTCCATACAGTATAAAGGTAGATGTTTGTGTTAAAACTCCTTCAAAATAAAGGTAGATGTTTGTGTTAAAGCTCCATACAGTATAAAGGTAGATGTTTGTGTTAAAGCTCCATACAGTATAAAGGTAGATGTTTGTATTAAAGCTCCATACAGTATAAAGGTAGATGTTTGTGTTAAAGCTCCATACAGTATAAAGGTAGATGTCCATGTGTAGTGTGATTATAAAGCAGCTCTAGGTTCTATATTAATACTGTGAAAGTATCAAAGCCTCAGTCCACAGAGAAATGCACACAGCCTGTATTCAGAAACTGAGCCTTAAAACCAGCCGTCACGACTTCCTGTCACTTTGTGATGTCACAACTAAGCCCCGCCCCCTCACCACCTGGACCCACCACCCATCCATCCAACCAACAACTTAGCAGGATTTGGTTTCTCTGAGTGTTTTATTCTGAAATCTGCTTTATTTTCACTGGATCGGTCAGAAAACAGTCAGCCAATCAGAAGAGAGACTCAGAGCCTCCTCCTCTCTTCTGATTGGCCGACAGCGGGAGAAGCCAGACCCTTCAAATTAAAGACAGTAGAAGTAAAGAACAAAACGATGTGTTTCAGATGTTTACGATCGATCTTCTGCAGACAGATGAGGATCTACGACGGCTCTTGTTGGTTCGATCCTCATTATTCACAACAGAACAACAATTAAAAACAGTCGTCATGGCGATGTTTACAGCTCAGTCGCTCAGCGTGTGTTTTAACATCAACAGTTTCCCAACACTCGACTCTGATGTCGTCTTTCCAACTTTTTTGTTTTTAAATCTGCTGCCTACAAACTGTCGGAGCAGCTGATCCTCTGTTCACTCTGATAAATAATTATATTAGACTGAATGTTTGTGTGGAGACTCATCGTTTGGCTTTTCCTTATCGGCACTATTGAAAATGAAAGTTTTATTCACTCTGTATCAGATGTTACATTCACACTCACTTTAAATCACTTTATTAAAGGGATAGTTCAACATTTTGGCAAACAGGCCCATTGCCATAATCCCTATAGTCATAGCAGTAGGTTCGTTACCTTTAATTGTCGGTGCAAGCTATTTTTTAGAACGGCGGAGCAGAGCCGTGAGCTGCTCAGAGCTACGCTACGGAGGCTCATGGGATTTCTTGGTTTCCCTCATCAAACTCATCAAATACACAATCCAACAACTCCACAACGCTCTGGTGGACAAGTTGTGAGCTGCACATTCACCACGCTATGAGATAATAACACAACGTTACCACAGAGAGTTGTTTTAGAGGGAAATACAGAGACTGCTTGATGAAAAACTGTCCCTGAAGGCAACGCACATCAGCGGTTTTGCATGAATTTCCCTCTAAAACAACTCAGCATTAGTCTTTTAGCCTGGTCCGTCACATGATTGTGTCCCTAGAAACACAGTTT
Source organism: Trachurus japonicus (assembly GCF_045865225.1). Taxonomy (NCBI): domain Eukaryota; kingdom Metazoa; phylum Chordata; class Actinopteri; order Carangiformes; family Carangidae; genus Trachurus; species Trachurus japonicus. The sequence continues at coordinate 9,713,248 of NC_140919.1, read as the reverse complement.
TTGCAGCTTTGTTGTTTTCTGAATTTGTAGCTTTGTGTCTTTGCATGTGTTTTCTTAAAGGGATAGTTCAACAACAACTTGCATGAGGTAAATTCTTGCAAAACCGCTGATGCACGTTGCCTTCAGGGACAGTTTTTCATCAAGCAGTCTCTGCATTTCCCTCTAAAACAACTCTGTGTGGTAACGTTGTGTTATTTATCTCATAGCGTGGTGAATGTGCAGGTCACAACTTGTCCACCAGAGCGTTGTGGAGTTGTTGGATTGTGTATTTGATGAGTTTGATGAGGGAAACCAAGAAATCCCATAATGAGCCTCCGTAGCTCATTATGGGATTTGGGCTCTGCTCCGCCGTTCTAAAAATAGCTTGCACCGACAATTAAAGGTAACGAACCTACTGCTATGACTATAGGGATTATGGCAATGGGCCAATTTGCCAAAATGTTGAACTATCCCTTTAAGAACAACTGTCCTCCTGATTATTAATGGAGAAATCCAATCAGCCAATCACGTTGCTGAGGAGCTTCACTTCATGTTTACATCAAACAAAGCAGAATAAAAAAATATATATATATTGCAATTACAGATAATACTGATTGTATTTTTGCTTTTCACTTTCAATGAAGAAATATAAATGCTTCATATACTTTAGAATATGATTTATATCTCTAGCACCACAACCCTTCATTTATGGTCTGTTGTGACACATTTTTATCTTGATCAATAAAACTGCAGCTCCTGTGATATTGATATTGATATTGATATTGATATTGATATTGATATTGATATTGATACTGCGGTCGGCCATATTGATCATATTCTGAGTAATTGCTCAGCCGAACATCACAATGAGAAGGAAAATAATTCAAAGGGAGAAACTGACTCTCTATATATGTGGTGACACAAACACTGGGATCTGATTATTGACTAAATATCAATATTCATTAATCACACCTGTCTGGAAAATGCAAAAACAACGGCACTAAAGATTAAAATCAGATTCCTAGTTGTGGACGACCTGTTGGTTTTAGACTGAAGGTGTTAGAGGCTCTTCTGCACGACACATTTCATACATCCAGGTCCAACGTAGGGGAGGAAGGGAGCACGTGAAATGTTATAAATGACGCTGTAGAGCCATTTTGCCGCTCGCATGTGTTAAAAAAAACAATAAACCCCATACATTTTGCACCAAACCTGTTGCATGTGCAAAGTTTCATGACTTTTTGGACACAAGAAAGTCTTAAACCTGAACTGATGAAATATGCGCTAATTTGCATACATTTCCAGAACAGAAATCTGAACAATGGATAAAGCTACTTTCAAAATTCTTGTTTTATTTTGTTGACATATTAGAGTCAGAAGTTTTTACAGAGGAGGATTTTGGATATCTCTTTTTATCACTCTGTAAATGAGAAAATACTGTCACCAGCCCTAAAAAATTCAATTTCGCCATGTTTTTTGGAATAAAATGTTGTATAAATCAGGCTGTGAATGATATATCAACAATCTCCTCTGTAAAAACCTTCAGAATATAGACAGGAATAAAACTGGAAGGTTTGGTGTCTGTAAGTGCTGCTGAAGTGGAGATTTTAGGTTCAGAGTCTGAGTCTGAAAAACTCATTTTGAGAAAACGGCCTTTAAAGACTCGGACTGTAAAACTCCATAGATTGTTAATGTAAACCGTACTTTTACGATTGGTTGCTGACACGGAGGAAATGACAATTTTTGGAGCCACATCATTGTTCAGGAGAGAGAGAGCTTTACAGTGACACCTGACATGACATGGGTCAGACTAACTTTTGGCAAATTTAGTAGAAAACTACCAACAAAAGAGACAAAATGAAGTAAAATAAACACCTTAATGTGGATTTTCTACCATTTCTTTCGACTTTCCTGAAGGAATTCATGTTAAGGGAAAAAAAATAGCCCAAAATCTCAAAATTGATCAATGCATCAGGTGTTTTTGCCTGTTAGTGTGGAAATCCTGCAGAGTTCCTCTTTAAAACGTCTTATTTCATGCAGCAATGACTGAATGACCTGTTGCTGTCAACTAGCTTCACTATACTATAAAGGGTTAAACAGAGCGTCTCACTGTTTTACTGCCAAGTCTCTGCAGGAGGCAGCAGCACCACAACCTGACCAGATTCTGTGTCTCCGTCCCACCGAGCCGTCTTCACTCCGTCTCACGCTTTGTAATTAGCAGCTGGAGATGAGACGCCTCCACACAAAACATCAACACACATAAAAAGCTGCTTCTTTTTTTTATTTTTCCTAAAGGATCTCGTCTCTGCAGCTTCATTCAGACACGTTCAAGATGTCCAACACCGTCCCACCACCGTCCACCCCCACCGTCCCGTCCCCACCGCTCAGTTTAGGAAACAACAAACAATGCGGTTGCTATGGGCTCATGTGGGCGCCCTGAGACCGCATGTCAGCAGCCGTTCAGACGGTCCACTGCCAAGTTACAGACACTAGTTCATACACTGCAAAAACTCAATATCTTACCAAGAATATTCGTCTTATTTCTAGTCACAATGTCTCATTTCTAGTCAAAACTCATCTCATTCTACTTAAAATAAGACTCATCACATTAAAAAGTAGCTTGTTTTTAGACACTTTTTACTTCTTTCAAGCAGATTTTCACTTTAAATAAGTAGAAAAATCTGATAGTGGAGCAAGTTTTTCTTCCTTATTACAAGCACAAAAAACTTGCTTTCACTGGCAGATTTTTCTACTTATTTTAAGTAAAAATTTGTTTGAAACAAGTGAAAATGATCTAAAAACAAGTTAATTTTTAGGTGATGAGTCTTATTTTAAGTGGAAAGAGATTAGTTTTAACTAGAAATGAGACATTTTGACAAGAAATAAGACAAATATTCTTGGAAAGATTTTGAGTTTTTGCAGTGTGTTTGTCAGGAAGAGGAAGAGGAGGAGGAGGAGGAGGAGGAGGAGGAGGAGGAAGAGGAGGAGGAGGAGGAGGAGGAGGAGGAGGAGGAGGAGGAGGAGGAGGAGGAGGAGGAGCAGCCGGCCTGTAAACGATCTCCTTCCTCGAGGTCAAGTTGATAAAGACTCAGACCGAGCGTCTGCAGGAATATTTGCAACATTTCATCACAAACCCCGAACTCAGCTGGCGAAATTATCACAGCAGAGAAATTCCTTCAGATAAGTCAGATAAGAAGGTGCTGCAGGCAAAAAGAAAAAAAAATATATATATATATCAGACTGGAGCAGATTCTCCTTGTCAGAGTCATGGATATAAAATGAGCACGTCGTCGTTCACCTTCACAACCGATGGAGACCCGACGGTGAAATCCTTCCAACAGGAGCTCCTTTCATCGTTTTAACAAGATCAAGAAGCAGCAGCAGCAGCAGCAGCGAGCGCCAAACGTATGGAACCACACGGTGCAGCCTGATCCTGATGCACGGCTCATCAGCGCCAATAAACTCACAACACGCTCATCAAAACACACACACACACTAACACACAGCACGGCCACACCGAGGTGTCGGGACGAAGTGAGAACAACACACCACCAGACGTTACAGATGAAGTGAGAACAGCAGGTCGACAGAGAGGAAACATAAAGAGCTTCATGGTTGAAATCTGTTTCCATAATCATCTCTAGTTGTAAATAATTAAAGCACAGGGTGTGAAAAAGTCACGGGTTCAAAACCACTAAAAGTTTCCGTCATACGGTTCAGCGTCAAAGAGAGAAAGTGCAGATCAGAAATCCCTCCGGTGTAACATTGTTGTCGGCCATTGTTGTACCATCAAACATAATGAGACATTTATAATTATGTTGTTTATTTATTGTCATGTTTCTTCTCATTATTACATGTATCATTATTGTTTTGAATTATTCATTCATGTATGTATTTTTCCTTTTTTTTTTCTATATTCGCTGTATATTCAACTTTTTTCTACTTATTTTTACATCTTATCATTTAACTATTCCTTATTTTCTTGTCTTAACTTGTAACAAATTTGGTTTTTGAATATGAGGCTTTCATAAAAGCCTTTTTGGGTTTCATACCTCCCCTTCGCACATCCCATAATGATTGTTCATACTATTTTAAAGCAGAAGTAAGTGATATATTTGTGTTAATATAAGTCTTAAATAGTTCTATCTTCCGACAGCAATCACTTACATAGAGTGTTTGGACTGAAACACGGGTCTGTCAGTCCCTCTGCTCTGCTCTGAGCCCAGGAGAAAACATTTATCGTATCCTACAGTTTTTATCCAATGAGGAGAGAGAACGGCATGCAGGGCTGTGTGTGCAGCCAAGGGACGCCGTGAATGTGGCGACGTAGCGACGAGGACTGTTATGGTGCGTTCAAGGAAACTCGTATTTTTCCGACCGTGAAGTCGTACCAGTTCGATCTGGTACGAGTTCACGGGTCAGAAGTTACGAGTGGCCGTTATAGTGACTTTCACAGGTAAAACAGGTCGGAAAAACACGAGTGGGTTGCCTGAAACGCTACAAAGTCATAAGTTGTGACTTGAAGCTGTAATTTACGATTTCAAAAGCCTGCCTGGAACGCAGCATTAGCGAAAACGACCGGACCACTTACTTCTGCTTTAAATGATATATTCATGCAAAATAAATAAAATTAAAAATTAAAAAATTGTTATTGTTACGTCAAGTCTACCGCTGTGGGGCCGGTCTCAGATTAAAGAGGCGGGGCTATGACATCATTATTCCACAGAAGATCAGATTTGGATGTCTACATGAAAACGCTGAGGCGGCGTTTTGACATTTACCCGCTCTGGGACCCGTTTCCTACAAACAGCCTCCCTTAAAAAAGGGCTAAATTTGATTGAATATCTATCTTTTTATTTATTCTAACTTGATACACATTTGCTAATGTTCCAAATATTCCATAATATGTTGAATATAAAAAATAAAAGACTGTGTTCAATGGAAAAGTTGTTTGTTTTCTTTAAAAATAACATATTTTAGAGCTGTGAAACCCTGAAACTGATATTTTTTTTTCAAAACATCATATCACACCACCATCTCTAGTTGTAAATAATCAATAAAAGTCCAATCGCTTCTTTGTAAATCGTTTCCCCCTGCACCACTGGACACGTCACAACGTCTGACTGGTTTTCTTATTAATGTCGTGTTTGTAGAATTAAATTAACTGCAGTTTCACATACATATATCACCACTCACACACACACACACTGAATGTAATGAAGCTTAATGAAGCATTTAGTTCAGTTTCTCAATCAGTGACAGACCCATTATTTGTGATGATTTATGAATTATAAAGAGACAGAGAGAGAGAGAAGGTCGCTCCTCTTTCTCTCTCACTGAAACATAAACAACAAGACGATCCGACGTTGGTTAAGGTTTTACAACCCTGGAGGAAACTGTAACTGTAAATTCTCCACCTGACTTATAATAGATTTTTACTGATTTATTGTCAGCTGAAACAACAGAGGAGGAAATCAGCGTTCCTACATATTTGAAATTTCCAAATTCCATACTTTTCCAGACTCTAATTTCCAGACTTCTCGGTAAAATAATTCATATAATTTGTGATGTTTAAGTAAATAAATGTGCATAATATATATAAAAAAAGCATGCAATTTATCCTTTGTTTTGATTATTCTGAGTGGGTGTGCCATTATGCAACCAAATGATTTCCAGGAGATACGTACAATAGCACATACAAAATAATTAACCCAAATAACTTCAGTTCAGATAAGACCAAACCAAGATAAGTATTGAGATAAATATATTTCCATTTTCCACACTTTTCCAGACCTGGAAATGTATAAAATCAAATATCATACTTTTCCATGCTTTCCATACTTGCGTAGGAACCCTGGGAAATGTCCTGAATGAATTTTGATTCAGATTGAACATTTAAATTGTGAACATTTTGCTTTTTTGGTTTAATCTGGACTGATTTTAAATATCTTACATGGCAGATATTTCCTTTTTTCCTTTTTTTTTCAACAGTTTAACAGTAATTGAGAAATATGAAGTGAATTATTAGTTAGGTGCAGTTCTCTTTACTCTCGTTTAGTAAAAACAAACGATACCAACGCTGCATCGTCTGTCTGACCCTGAATAAACCTTGATGTTGTTTGATAACCGTGAGACACTTGGTCCTGTGATGTAGTTTAGACGTTGTCATGGCGACGTGCCGTGTCTCAGACTCACCAGTCGCTCCATTTCCTGTTCTCTGAGCCGCTCCTCCCTCTGGCGCCGGTGATACTCCAGCAGCTCGTCCTCGTTGTCGCTGATCTCCGTGATGCTGTTCTTCCTCTCCCTCATCCCGGGGTGGGGGTGGGGTCTCCCCGCCGACATCTTCCTGTGGGTGCGGGGGCTCGCCGCGGGGGACGAGCCGGGCAGCGAGCCCAGGCTGTAGGCCGGAGACAGGGCGTTCCCGAAGCTGGCCTTCCGTGCTCCTCCTCCTCCTCCTCCTCCTCCTCCTCCTCCTCCTCCCTCCAGGAGGCCGAAGGTGGGCGAGGGGCTGCGGGCTCGGACCCCTCTGCTGCTGCTGCACATCGCCTCCTCAGACGTGGATCCGGTTTTCCGTCGGAGCCTGGGACTCTCCAGAACGACCTTGTTGCAGAGGCCTGAGGGGCTGTCGGGAGTCCTCAGGGTGGGGCTGGACCATTATGGAAGAAATAATAATCCCGATTATTTTTGATTGACATTGAAATCACGATTAATAAACACGATTATTCATTGATTTCGAAAAAAAAAAGGATTTATTGAGCCACCAAAAGTCAACTTTAAATCTAACTTTAACTGAGGTTTCACTTCAGGCTTCTTCTGGCTTCAGTGATGAACGAATAATACCAATGTAAAAACAAGAAATAATCCATATCCAGTGCCATTTCACTACTCGGACTCAGAACTCTGAGCTAGAAATCTCCACTTCAGCAGCACTTACAGACACCAAACCTTCCAGTTTTATTCCTGTCTATATTCTGAAGGTTTTTACAGAGGGGATTGTTGATATATCATTCACAGCCTGATTTATACAACATTTTATTCCTACAAACATGGCGAAATTTGATTTTTTTAGGGCTGGTGACAGTATTTTCTCATTTACAGAGTGATACAAAGAGATATCCAAAATCCTCCTCTGTAAAACCTTCTGACTCTAATGTGTCAACAAAATAAAACAAGAATTTTGAAAGTGGCTTTATCCATTGTTCAGATTTCTGTTCTGGAAATGTATGCAAATTAGTGGATATTTCATTAGATATTGTCTCATTTACATAAAATTTGACAAAACTTGTAATACAAAAAATATTTGTCTTAATGTAAGTGATACACTTGGGAAGTTTCATAGTTAATTTTTTTTACCCTGTTCACCTCCCCCTTAATGGGAAACGCCGGATGCGCTGGTTGGTAAGTTTCGTTTTCACTACTACTGTGAGGCTGAAAACAGCTGTGATACGTGCTTTCACGTCTTCAAACTAGAAACGTTTGTTTGTAACAACACCGGAAAAAGTCGCTAGATTTGTTGCTAGTCGCTTTTCACAAAACAAGTCGCCAGGAGGGTTTGGAAAGTCGCCAGATAGCGAGAAAGTCGCCAAGTTGGCAACACTGCACACTCACTGCTGCAGCTGCAGGCAACAGGTGCATTCACTGTGCTTTACTTTACTTCATTTGTTTATTTAGTCGGGACAGTGCATATTAATGAACAGTGAGTGCATAAGCACTCACTGTAAATACACCGGATTTAGCACTAATGCTAAATTACATCCGTAGTCCCCAAACAATACAACAATTAACATAGGAGGATTGGACATGATTCGTTGAATTATAAAAACTATATAATCTATTCTATACAGTTGCATTGGACGTGCTTTTACAGCGCAGTAACTTGCATACACTATTAATTGTTTTACTTTGATTACAGTGTTTTCATGATCGTGAGAAGCCAAAAACGAAATCACGATCAAAAATCTGATTAATAGGCCTATTTCACCAGATTCACAGGGTAAATCTACATCCGGTCCGGTCCGGTCAGCTGCAGCTACAGCGATTGACAGAGTGGCGACACTTTTCATTCAAAGAAACTAATACGACCGCCACAAAAGATTTCATCAGTGAGACTAACATTAATCTCCTAAAAAAATTTTAACCAGTCAGCGGTAAACCTCTAAAAACCTGTGGATGAAGTTACCTGGATGTAGCCCACGAGCATCTGCTACTAGCACATTACTAGCACATATGCTACAAGCACATTTCCTAACAGGCAACGTCTGGATAAACTGACAACAGGCTGGGGATTTAACAGCAACTTTCTCGCATTAAAGAATATTAAAACTTTTAGCAGCTTTACTGCTATCACTGCTGCTGAACGGCGATAGCGATGCTAATGCTAATGCTTAGCCCGTCTATGAGATTTTACATTATACGTTAGCATTAAGCTAGCGGACTTTATGCTTAGTAGTGGTACTGGCTGTGTGTGGTTTGAAGGTTGTTTCAAATTATGTGGGTTTGAGTGAACATCTTTGATGATTAAATACATATTGCTGCTTAATATGTTTTATGTATGGCATTATTACAGTAGGCTAATGATTAGCCGCTAATCTTCCATTTGGACAGTGACAAATAAAACCTTGAAGCAAGAAGATTTTGTTGGAGAACTGACATTGATATACAGTAATTCAGTAACGGTTGTAAATGTACCAGTGTGCGGTTTAGTTTTAATATTTTGCCGTTCAAAAGCAAGCTAAACAAAGTCTTTTCCATCATCTCTTCGTATAGCCTACCCTGCTAGAAAAACCAGCATGGAAATGATGCTGGTCTATGCTGGTTAGCAGTAGCCAAAACCCACTTCTTTCTCAGGTCTTAATTTTTCGGAAACTCATGGAAATGCAAGTATGGCTGTTTTCGTCTAGAATTTGTACACTGGGGTACGCAGCAGAAGCTTTTATTTTTGGATTCAGCCATTGCACTTCTGTGACCGGAAGTAGATTTACCCTGTAACGGAAACCGGAAGTAGCTACCTAAACCCGGAAGTCGTGAAAGAGGCGGCCTATCGTCCAGCAGCCTTACCTCAGGGTGGGGACGGTCCCCGGTAGGGCGCCTGGCAGCACCGGGACCCCCCCCCTCCGGGCCATGGAGGGGCTGAGCGGCGGCAGCTCCCTCATGGTGGCGCTGCTCCCTCCTCCTCCTCCTCCTCCTCCTCCTCCTCCTCCGTTCAGCTCCAGGTTCCTGCGGGCCATGCGGGGGCTCTCCGGCGGCTGCAGGGAGCGCGGCTGCAGCGGCGATCCCTGGATGATGTGGACGATGGGGTCGAGGGGCGGCTGGAAGGCTCTGCTGGCGGCGGTGGTCTGCTCTCTGAAGGGGCTGGCGGGCCGGTCCTGCAGCACCGCCGCCGTGGTCTTGGTCCGGGGGCCGGAGGGGAGGCGGGGGCTGCTGGGCACCACCACGTTTCTACCGCTCAGAGACTCGGTGGAGGACAGAAGAAGGACGTCTTGGCCGAGACCTCGGATAAGAAAGAACATATCCAGAGTTAAGGGTTTTATGTCCCAAACTGACCAGGAGAAGCTGATTCATGCTTTCATCTCCAGTAGACTAGACTACTGTAACCAGGGTTTATACAGGAATCTTGAAGTTAATTCTAATACCTTTTTAAGACTTTTTCAAGACCTTCTCAATATTTTTTAATACCTCACCACCACTTCAAGCTGTAACCATTTACATCAGTGACACTTTTAACTTAACAGTTTTAGTTTGTGATAAAGACTGTAGACCACTATGATACAACAGAATTCAAAATAGACTGGGATAATAAATCAAAGGCAAATTTTATCAATTTACAAACAATTTACGAACGCACCCACAATAGCCTAGTTTTCTATGTACCGGTTCATCTTTGTTTTTTAATAAAACTAATAAATTCACACACTTTCACAATGTTTTTTAGGACTCTAGCTAATTCAGCTGATTCAGAAAAAATACCTTAAAAATGTAAGACTTTATAAAGTCGTGAAAAGACTTTTCAATACTTTTTAAGGGTCTTAATCTTCCCAAAATGGATTTATCACCTTTTAATACTATTCAAGACCCCGTGGATACCCCGTGTAACGATCTTCCACTTTTAAATCCAGGTTCAAAACATTTCTCTTTTCACGTGCTTTTAGCTGAGCTCTGTTTAAGAACTTTAAACTCTATCTATTTTCTTTTATTTTACTTTTATTTGCTCTTGCTTTTAACTCTGTTTTAGTGTTTGTTTTTATTCTGTTTTATGCTTCTCTTTAAAAAAAAAAAAGAAAAAAGTTTTGTCTTTATGTAAAGCACATTGAGTTGCCTTGGTATGAAATGCGCTATATAAATAAAGATGCCTTATCTTACCTCTGCGGCTCGGCTTGGGGCTCGGAGGCGTTTCCGTTAAGACCTTCCTCTGCAGCCGGGGGCTTTCCTGAACCTTCTGCCCCCCACCACCGCCACCACCACTGTAGTTGGGCAGTACGGTCCGTGGCTGCGGCACCGGCGGCGGCGTGGAGGTGAAGTTGTAGCTGGAGGAGCGGACAGGCACTGGCGGCAGAGAGGAGCAGCAGCTCTGGTCCTGGGGGCTGGTGAAGCTCCCGCTGCTGGCGGCCGACGGCGACGACAGCGGGGAGAACGGGGGGGACGTGTTCTCGTAGCTGGAGCCCACCGACATGGCGCCGGGGCTGGTGGGGGGGGACAGCAGGAAGCGGCCGCCGCCGTTCACCATCGGCGACAGCGGCGAGTGACCGCCCGGAGGCTTCTTGGTGTCCAGCGACGACGGCGGCTGCTGCTGCTGCTGCTGCTGCTGCTGCTGCTGGGGCTCGTCCATGGCTAAGGAGTCCATGATGTCCTGCAGGTCCTTCTCGATGGAGCTGACGATGGCGCTGTGCTCGGACTGGGTCCTCGCTCCGGGAGCCGGGGGAGACGGGGCCGCACCGGCCCGGTGATTCCCATTGACCAAACTCTCCGTGTCTGGAAAAAGAGAGGGAGAAGACGGGAAAACAAAACGTCAAGAAGATCAAGACATCAAAGGAAGTTATATTCAACAACTACACTGCAAAAACTCAAAATCTTACCAAGAATATTTGTCTTATTTCTAGTCAAAACTAATCTCATGATACTTAAAATAAGACTCATCACATTAAAAAGTAGCTTGTTTTTAGACACTTTTTACTTCTTTCAAGCAAATTTTCACTTGAAATAAGTAGACGAATCTGCCAGTGCAAGTTTTTTGTGCTTGTAATAAGAAAGAAAAACTTGCTCCACTATCAGATTTTTCTACTTATTTCAAGTGAAAATATGCTTGAAAGAAGTAAAAAGTGTCTAAAAACGTCTTATTTTAAGTATCATGAGATTAGTTTTGACTAGAAATAAGACAAATGGTTTTTCTTTCTTATTACAAGCACAAAAAACTTGCTTGTGCAACCAGGTGGCAGGTCGGTGTGTGTGAGGATCATGAATGAAAAGGAAATGTGAATATTTGCTTTGCAAGTTGATTTAAAGCCCCAGTATGTAGGAATTCCCCCCATCTAGCGGTGCGGTTGCATATCTGAACGTATTCTTGATGTTGCATTCACGTGAAATCGGGCAGACGTCAGACAGACAACAGACGCTGCATGTAACAAGATAAACAAGGGTCTATGTAAACAAGTGGTCCGCCAGCACGAGGCAAAACAATACAGGCGTGACAACATGTTGTCATGGTGATGTGGTATTGTTTTACCGTCTTTCTCTGGTGGAGTAAAATGACATCCGGTTGGTCTGCCGACGGCCGTCTGCCTGACTGCACCTGAATGCAACACCAGTGCCTCCGTCCTTCCTCACACTACACAGTGGTGACAGTTTTAACAGGCCGAGCCCACAGCTCCGCTCAGTTTCCGTGGTTACCTACGGTCACGATGCAACATGGCCGCCTCGGTTCGGTGCGTCGCCCACTTATGTATTTGTAACGACTTGTAACAACTCATTCTAAGGAACCAGAAAGCTTTCATTTGTATGCAGCTGTGATTCACCTTCAGTGAAATACGTATTTATGAAAGACATGTTTGATTTTTGCTAATAAAAAGCCAAATAAGTTACATACTGGGGCTTTTAAGTTAAGGGGCCACTGTGCTCCTGGTTAAGGAAGGCAGTCTGGAGCCTTGTTATCTTTACCTCTTGGGCTGCATCAGTCAAACTGGCCTCGGTTTATTGCATTCGGCTTCTCGCCAACACATCCACACCTACACACTCGACGCCTTTCACCAGAATAAAGAGGTCGAGCACACTTCTCTTCACCGTAGCACCTTCAAGTACCTTCTAGTACCTTCTAGTACCTTCGATGGCTCTTACTCTGAGAGCGTCAACTACTCTTCACCTCTTATCTATGACGAAGCTCGATGCAAATCAGCAGGACGGACGACCTCAACTTTACCTTCACCTGTCCATCAGAAAACAAGCGATATACAGTTTTACACTGTCCCTGTCGTGTAGTCTATGTGATACTCAGGTATACTCAGTATACCCACTGAAAATGCATAAATATTTTAGTATATCCGGTACAACAAAACTATCTAAGTGAAGTAAATGTCAGTGGTTCTCAAAGTGGAAGGGTTGACAGAGTTCAAGGGGTTCCCCAACTTTTTCTTGAAATTTTACCACTTTTTCTTCGTCTTTCTTTTAACTTTTTGAATTATTGTTTGACTTTTCAGTTTTTTTTTACCACTTTTCCTAGATTTTTTTGATTATTGATTATTGTTTGCGTTGTTTTTATTGAGCAGTGAAAGTGCATTTCAGAGCACATGAATGAAACTGAGGAGTTACCATGACAACTGCATGTACGGAAGTGAATAAAAAAATATCAAACTGCACAAAATGGAGACCAACAAAATGATATATTTGACTTCTAATGCATCTCTGCATTCAGAGCATGTTCACAAAAGTGAATAAATATCAAATTGCACAAAATAAAGACCCACAAAACAAAACAAGATTCACTGCATTCAGGCCACATTAATAAGAAACTGATATCTTTGCATTCAGAGCAAATAATAAGAAACTGAGGAGGACCATTACAACTGCATGTGTTCCCGTGTCTCGTGTGCCTTTCAAAATAAGTTATTTTTCAAAATAAAAGGCATGTCCAACATCAGATGTGCATTAAATATTATTTACTTTTTTGACCAGCTGTCAGCGACCCATCCAGAACGGGTCCGTGGCCCACTTTTGGGTCCCGAGTTGAGAACCACTGAATTAGACTACACCGCTGCACTGTCCTACCGATTCCAGATCATCATCGCATCCTTGTTCACCAGAAACCGGACGACCTTCATCTTCACCTTCACCTTCACCTTTACCTTTAATACCCACCGTCAGACAGGCGGTAGGTACAAAGTGAAGTGAACAAACCTGCACTGTCCTATCGATTGTCCTAGATCATCGTCAGACAGATGAAGGATAAGCGGCGAGGAGACGAGACGAGACGAGTGGCGAGGAGATGAAGGGATAGGGATGAGGAGAAGATGTGCCTATACTACATAACCCAATTTACTGTGTTGCCCCCGAAAGCAGCAGCAGCAGCAACACAACAACAGGCCGGTTGTAATCTAATCTTAACCGTCTCTCTTTAATGTCAGCGCTAGTAGATTATAAACACACACAACGAGTGGACGACCACGTGGGAGAGGTTCACCATGCAGCCTGAAGGCAAAGCAACACAGATCAGCTTTTATTACTGCTAAATGAAATACGTTTAAATGGACTTCGTTTTTCTAATTGGAAACATGAGGATATGAACTGCAGCAGCGTGGAGTCGTCATAAAGGTAAGAGGAGGAGACCAGACAGAGCTGCTGTTAATGGACAATATCGTGGGCAAATTCAACTCAGGGCTGTATTTTCCTAACATTTTAGGTCTAAAAGAAGGAATCTGAAGATTTTCAGTTTAATGTCTCCTGTTTTGCGGTAGTTGTGTCTGTCCCCGCATCGCCACGGCAGCAATGAATGGGAGTGGATTGAAGTTCTGCTGCTTAGGCTGTTTCCATCCCTCAAAGCCGCAGACAGCGTCAGATGGCGACTCGCACCCAGAAGTTTATTTCAGGGTTCCTACACATTTGAAATTTCCAAATTCCAGACTTTTTCCAGACCCTAATTTTAAAAAAATTCAAATAATTTGTGATATTTGAGTAAATAGTTGTGCATTATATAAATCATGCAATTAATCATTTGTTTTCGTTATTCTGAATGTGTATGCCATTATGTCACCTAATAATTTCCAGGAGATTGTAGCTAGGTACAATAGCGTGTACAAAATAATTAACCCAAATAACTTAAGATGAGACCAAACCCAGATAAGTATTAAGATAAATATATTTCCATACAATAGTTTCCATTTTCCATACTTTTCCAGACCTGGAAATGTATAAAATCAAATTCCATACTTTTCCATACTTTCGTAGGAACCCTGTTATTTACTTGGAGCAAGTCAAGAGTTGATATTCCTGTGTTTATGACACAAACGGGAGCTTCCTACTGCACCTGAACACACCGAGCATCAACTTGGGTCTCTCGACTCCGTCAGACTTTGAATTAGATCTACTGTAGTTTTACAAACATGTCGGCTTGCTTGAAGTAAATAAACTTCTGGGTGCATGTTTGAGTCGCCATCTGACGCTGTCTGTGGCTTTGAGGGATGTAAACAGCCTAAGCAGCAGAATTTCAATCCGCTCCCATCCATCGCTGCCGTGGCGACGCGTGGACAGACACAACTACCACAAAACAGGAGACATTAAACTGAAAATCTACATGTGGCAAGGTGAAGAGGGCCCGATGGGGGGCTTCGAACCATTACTCTCATTTATTCAACACGTTCAACACAACAACTAAACACTTCACTTCCTGCTTTCTCTACAGAAGCCGCATGAGACCTAAACCGTAACACAGGTGGCTCAACACTCAAAGCTGACTCAAAACTGATTCCTAGTCAGTATAAATCATGCGATCATGATCAATTGGAGGCATATACCCCTTTCCAACTGGTCAAAAAACCTGTTTAAACCCTGTTAAAATCGCCTTTAATCGGCTCGGCTCTGCTCGGCTTGCAGTGGGAACACCAGACCTGCGTCAACCCGCTAATTTACATGATGACGCTGAGCGTTACGTGACGCTGCGTCATCGCGCCAGTCACGTCTCATATCACGTACCAAAACAAAGCTCTGCTCCGCTCTGCTCTCATCCAAGACTGGGATCGAAACATCAGAGAACACTGACCAAAAACGATAGAAAAAAAGAAAAGAAAAGAAAAGAAAAGAAGCGACAGTCTGTTTAACTGACGTGTTGTGCCGCGGACGTCCGTCATATGGCCGCGGCAGACTCGGCTCATTTTGGTCAATGGGAAAGGAGCCAAATGCCGATTGTTTTAGTGGGAGGACCTGTCAACTGTCACATTCACATTCCTTCTTTTAGACCTAAAATGTTAGGAAAATACATAACAGCCTCGAGTTGAATTTGCCCAGAATTGTCCTTTAAATAACATTTCTTTGACTGACTGACTGTCAGATAGGAGAAGTCAGTGTCGTCATCTCTGTTGGGGGTTGATGATGACATCAGAAATATACACAACACACAAGCTTCACAAATACTAATGCATTAGAGCTGAGCTGGTTCAGCAGCAGCAGCAGCAGCAGCAGCTTCCTGTCTGTAACGACTCTGACTGACGCTCTGACCGGACCACGAACACATCTCAAGACGTTTAGCAGCATAGATGGATGGATGGATGGATGGATGGATGGATGGATGTCAATGTCAGACAGAACACAAACAACACACAGATGCAGGAGGAGGAGGAGGGGGTTGAGATGACAGAAATAAATGCATCTGATCCAGTCTGCAGAGGGAAAGCCTGTACAATGATGATGATGATGTCATTGGATAAGAGCTGCACCTGCAAAACTTCATTTACAAATCTGACGATTAAAGAAAAAACAGCGACTCTCATGACACAACGCGTGACGTCACGTATCTGATTACACGCGATGACCTCAACAAATCGGCATTAATTACATCATCATCCATAACAAACATCCACGGGGATCATCATCACTACACCAGGAAACATATGGATCAGACTGAGGATAGATAGCCTATATTTATTATAGATTGACTAATAATAATAATCATTAAGCAGCAGCAGGTTCTTTTTCTTTCTCTCTTTTTTTTCTTTTTTTTACTCACATGAAGGAAAAACAGCAGCGGTCGGTGAATGTGAGTCAGTCAGAGCGGCGCCGCTGCTTCACCGGCTGTCACACCGAGGAGGAGGCCCACAACATCACATCACATCCCCGCGGACACCGGCACCGGCACCGGAACACCGGCTGCTGCTGCTGCTGCTGCCGCGCCCGGTGAAGCGCGTGCACACACACACACACACACGCACGCATATACACACACACACACGTATATACACACACACACAGCGAGGGAGAAGCCGGAGATTCACCAGCAGCACCGAGGTGAAACAGTATTTCAGCAGCTACTAGACTAGAGGCACCGCTGCTGCTGCTGCTGCTGTCGAATCCGACGGCTGCAAAGTGACCGCGAACGCACCACGGCGGCGTTTCCGGTCAGAGCCCCTTCAGAATAAAAGCTCCAATAGAGGTTTAAAATGATTTATCACCCTAAAATGCGTTGTAGTCTTTTAACAGAAAGCAAATACAGTTATTAAAGGTACATTTTTCAGAATAAGTGACTGTTAATTCTATATAAATATTAATAATGATGAACACTAACCATTGTTCTGAAAGGATAACAACAAACAGGGCTTCATGCACGTTGTTTATTTTATCTATTGTATTAGGATATTTATTCTTTTTCCTCTGAACGTGCACATTAAGTTCGTTGTACATGCTATGACATTTACCGCCCTAAAATGCGCTGTAGTCTTGAGCAAATACAGTTATTAAAGGTAAGTTTTTGTTATTTTATCTCAAAATGAGTGACTGTTAGTTCAATATAAATAATAAGAATGATAATAATAACCATGTTTCTGAAAGGCTAACAACAAACAGGCTGCACCCTTTATTTTACGGACACCGACGTGTGGTCAGTGAATGAATGTTGATGTGTGAGTGATGCGCATTGTTTATTTATAGGATATTCTTTCTTTTTCCTCTGAATGTGCACATTAATTTCGTTGCACGTGCATGTATTATGACAATAAAGTATCCTAAATATTAAATACTAAGTTCAAACATGATTCACTGGCATCACAAGAGAAGAAACTCTCCTAATCCATATGAAGATAAAAAGCTGAGTCTTATTTTGAAGGTACAATTGCTTCTCTTCCGGCGTCATCGCTGACTTGACGTAGCTGTTGTGTGTCTATGTGTGTGTAATACTGGGAGTTTTACAGCCTCTTTTTAAAGAGTTAATGACCCGTCACTGTCACTGTTTCTCTAATGGAGATTTTAGATTCTACTGAAACAATAAAAATAATAAAAAACACAGACTTTTACTGCTCTGACACTTTACTGGACCTGAACTGAAACCGCCGTTAAAGTGAATCCAGACTGTTGACACCCAGTGACAATACAACAACACAGTCAGTGTTATAAATAGGTCTGGTCACCAAGGCAACAGTACTAACTTCCTGGGAGTTTCTTTCTCTACTGAAAGTTTCCTTTAAAAAAAAAACCAAAAAAACAACTGATTTTTCTTTTCTACATTTTGTTTCAAGCTTTTGGTTCTTTATGAAAAATCCACCATGAAATACTGTAAAAGGAGGAAATAGCCTATTTAATACAAGTTTAACTCCTGCTGAAATTAAATTATTCATGTGTAAACTGAATGTTACTGCAGCAGTACTTTGTCAGACATGCAGTAGTAGCATAAAGTACTTTAGTACAACTACTTCTAATGGATATTTATGAACAGTAGGCTACCCAAGTAAATTATGTGTAGTATTATTACTAGATACCACTGCTTAAAGCTGACTCTGTATTTTCAAAATAAGATGCAGCCTTGACACAAATAAACTTAAAAGGACAACAAGGAGTTTGTATTTGGTTCTTAAAGAGTCTCATATTAATGTGGATGAATCTGCATTACCACCTGTTAATGGGTCCATTTTAGATAAATATGTTGTTTTGTCTTTATAGTTATTATAATATATGTAGTGGTCGACTCGTCCAGCATTTCCTAAGTTTCGGTTTCCCGGACGCTGCCCGGCGGGTCATGGGAATATCGCTGCCGGATCGCCGTTTATGGTCGGAACTACGACGGTATCTGATCGTCTTCCAACCTCCGACTTTTGTTCTTGATGAATGAAAACATTCTTGGCAAATGTTTTCGCTTTTGTCCATTGTGCGCCGGTCCAAGAATTTCACCGTGCGCGCAGAGGATCATGGGAAATGTAGTGAAAACACTTCGCTTTCCGAAACTCCCCTTTAAAGCCCCTGTACGGAGCTTTTAACTGGATACTAAATGAAAAGTCTGTACTGGGGCTTTGATTATTAGTCGTTTTGAGATAATTAAACAGATTATAATCAAATCAAACAAACAAAAACACACTTGTGTGTTCTGCTCTTTGGCTGAAACTTAAAAAAAATGAAATAAAATAAAATAATATAAAATGAAGCTCTTATTGATGAAGTATGGTGAAATATTACAGGTGAGGGATTTAAAATGAGGATTAAACTGGTTTGGAAATGCAGACTCAGTGTGTGTGCTGTCTCAAAATGATCCTGTCCTGTTGTATTGATGAAGAAGAGTTTTTATTTTATTTATTTATTTATTTATTTTATTGCATAAGATAAAAACCGGTCAACGGTGCCAGTCTGCAAACACAACGACAACAGACTCTGGGCTCCGTCCTCGTCTCTGTCCAGGGATAAAGGTCTTTGTTGAAACATGAGGCCGACACCGTCCAGGGCAGGTGGGAGGGACGGGGTGAGGAGGGGGGAGGGGCGGGGGCAGCAGAATGAAAGTGGAGGTTTATAAATAGTTGCTGGAAAAAGATACGGTAACCACAGCCACCGCCACCGGCTGCAGCTCAGGGTTCATGAAGCCGTCGGAAACGTCCAATCAGTGGAGAGGAGGAGGAGGAGGACAGATGTTGGTGAGGAGGACAAGGACAGATGTGACCTGACAGGTGAGACAGCAGAGCAGCGTTGACAGTAAAACACCGTCCGCTGGTCAGAAGTGGTCGATGACCCGAGTCCAGATGTTGGTCGGGAACTTTAACTGGACACACAACAACATCTGGACGACATGTGTCCAGATGGGGATTATCTAACCCACTCACTTCCTCTCACACTCACACTCACTCTGTATTTCCCAACTTGGAAAAAACAAAAAAAAAGCAAGAAAATATAATGTCATTGTTGGAGCGTTGAGTTATCAGAGGGTTGAAGGTTCGATTCCCGGCTCAGTCCACGTAAAACACAGACATGGACGTTTCTATGTGATGGACACTGACGCTGAACAAAACTAATTATATTTGATTAAAAATACCAAAAAGTTACATAATGAGGCAGCTCAGTGACTGAAACAATGAAATAAATTCTTATTTTATGGTTTTTAAACCTGGAAATGAATCAAAATCTGAATGTTTTTTTATGAAATTGCAGAAAAATGTTGTTTTTAAGACGATAATAACTTAAAGATCTGCAGCACCTGGAAGTCTGTCTTCATCAAAACACAGGTTATGTCACATAATAACAGTAAACACACAACTGTGGTTTAAAATATCATTGATAAAAACCACAATGAAACTAAAAGCGTTTTTCTATTGTGGTTCGATGTGTGTGTGATTAATTAGAGAATATTAATTCTCTTCTATATTCATTAGTTTATTCATTCATTCATTAACCTAAAATGTACAGTAGCTACAGTAGCCTTGTTCTGTATTTAAAGAACATCTGGTCCTTAAACAAACCAGAAGGTCAGTATTCACAGTTACTATACCCAACTTTAACAGACATGGCTATTATATACAGTCTTATATAGAGTCGTATCATATTGAAATAGACATTTTCATTTAATTGTTATTGAAAATAAACCAAGATTCAAAAAGTAACTCAAAAAAGCTGTAGCCTAGACTTGTAGTTCTCGAGACCGGTCTTGGTCTCGAGACTGGTCTCGAGACCGCTTTTTCGTGGTCTTGGTCTTGTCACGGCCTCGACAGTCTTTGGTCTCGGTCTTGTCTCGGTCTCGGTCTCGGGTCTCTCGGTCTCGCAATGTCTCGGACTGGCAGCGCGGTCTCGAAGGGAATGTAACCTATCCAGGCAGGCAAGGACAGTTTTTTTTTAAATACAGATTTATACGCCCCCTTCAAGTACCAATCACATACATTTTGTGACACAGACGGCGGCGCTTGTCCTCTCACGCTTCCCCTCCCTCCTCCTCCCCCCTCCCCCCTCTGAAGCCTCTGAAGCACGGTCAAGATCTATGAAGGAGGACGCAAAATGTCGGCGAATTCGTCAGTCATCAGGTTCGGTTTTACAGACCATAAAGAGTTTGTTTGCCACACAACTAACAATTGTTATTTTGTTAGATGACTTTAGGACTATAGTCATGTCAGTCCTTAACAGCACTCAAGAGTCAATCCTCAAATAGTGTAGTACGGTGTGGTCATGCAATTGCTACACATATTAGATTTTTAGTCAATTGATGAAAACATTTATAGTGAGTTCACACACAAGACATGTACTGTCACTGTATTATTGTGCCTGTAGTTGAAATAATACATTTCTCATACTAAGCAGCTGAACCCAATATGGTGCTTATGTTCTACAACTCATGCAAAATGGCAAAAACAACTTTTTTTTTGGTCTCGGTCTCGGTCTCGGTCTCGAGCTGAACTGGTCTTGGTCTTGACTTGGTCTGTCTTGGTCTTGGTCTTGGTAGTGTCTTGGTCTTGATACTGTCTGGTCTTGGTAGTGTCTTGGTCTCGGTTTAGGCGGTCTTGACTACAAGTCTACTGTAGCCTAACATGCAGAGAAATTATGAAAAAAAAGTTTGTTGATGCCTGTGTTCGAGCCGTCAAGTCTGGAAAATAAAGCAATGTTGTAACCTGTACCAATTTTCTAGAAAAAAAGTGGCAAAATTTCTAAAAAAAAAAAAAAAAAAAAATTCAGATTTTTTTTTTTTTAAAGTTCAAAAATTCTTTAAAAAATGGTAAAAAAAAAAAAGAAAAAGAAAAAGAAAGAAAGAAAGAAAAAGAAAAAAAAACAGTTACATTTTTTTCTGGAAAAAAAGTGGTAAAATTTTAAAAAAAAAAGTTTTTAAAAAATTCTAGAAAAAAAGTGGTAAAATTTAAAAAAAAAAAGAATAAATAAAATGCAATGCAATACGCTTCCGTATAAAATGAATTAAAAATGAACATAAAAAGAAACGATAAGGAGTGGTGGACAGCTGATCGGTTCATCAGTTATAAACTGTTTTAATGTGAAATATCAGACAGGAAATCTGTGATTAAAAAAAGTCTAAATCTTATATAAAGATGTGGGTCATGTTGGTTTAACTGGGTTTGTCCACAGATAACACACACACACACACACACACACACACACTGTGATGTGACAGATAGGCCGTGTCTTATCGTGGGAGTGGTCTGAGCCGTCTTCATCTCAACGACACTCAGGAATGTCTAATTGGTGGAAAGAGAAAAAAAACACAACAACGGAAGTCTTTCATGACGGGATCAGGAAGTCCGCACAGCGTCCGCGTGCTAAACTTAACCGCCACTGACAGATCGCTGCCAGCCGACCGGAGCAGATACACTTACAGCCATGACACACACACACACACACACACACAACTACACACACACACACACACACACACATAAATGCAGGCAGCTAAAAACTTTGCCCCGAGACGTCGTAGAGGAATGAGATGCTCATAAAACATGCAGCACGGTGTGAACTCCCAGCTGGGCTCAGACTGCAGGCTGCAACACCAGGAGCTGCATTTTAAACAACCACAACCACAACAGCACTTCTGTTTTATCCATCTGCTTCTCTACCTTTAAAGGGATAGTTCAACATTTTGGCAACAAATTGGTCCATTGCCATAATAATCCCTATAGTCATAGCAGAAGGTTCGTTACCTTTAATTGTCGGTGCAAGCTATTTTTTAGAACGGCGGAGCAGAGCCGTGAGCTGCTCAGAGCTACGCTACGGAGGGTCATTATGGGATTTCTTGGTTTCCCTCATCAAACTCATCAAATACAAAATCCAACAACTCCACAACGCTCTGGTGGACAAGTTGTGACCTGCACATTCACCACGCTATGAGATAATAACACAACGCTACCAGACAGAGTTGTTTTAGAGGGAAATGCAGAGACTGCTTGATGAAAAACTGTCCCTGAAGGCAACGTGCATCAGCGGTTTTGCATGAATTTCCCTCTAAAACAACTCAGTCTGGTAACGTTGTGTTATTATCTCATAGTGTGGTGAATGTGCAGCTCACAACTTGTCCACCAGAGTGTTGTGGAGTTGTTGGATTGTGTATTTGATGAGTTTGATGGAGGGAAACCAAGAAATCCCATGAGCCTCCGTAGTGTAGCTCTGAGCAGCTCATGGCTCTGCTCCGCCGTTCTAAAAATAGCTTGCACCGACAATTAAGGGTAACGAACCTACTGCTATGACTATAGGGATTATGGCAATGGGCCAATTTGCCAAAATGTTGAACTATCTCCTTAATTCTGATGCGTCCACATATGAGCACGACCGAAAAACAACCAGGAGATTTCTCTGTTTTCCATTTTCAGAGAAAGGAAAACGACTAACACCCCACTCTGCCTCACCTTCCTCCTCCTCCTCCTCCTCCTGTACAGGCTGTTAAAGAGGGAAAAACACTGTGGGGGTTTTTACTGCTGTGCAAACATCCACCTGTAAAATAAACGTCCCTGCTGCTGCAACAATCTGGGCCATTCATCACACGAGGGGCCGAGCTGAAACTGAAACTCCCTCGTAGCCCCGTGACAAAGGGACAGTGTGTGTGTGTGTGTTTTCTGTCCACAGAGGTTCAGTGTGTTGGAGGGGAAACACACTGAACTGAGCGGGGTGTACAGTAACACGAGGAGGTAGGTAGGTAGGTAGGTACAGTACCTGAACACATCCTGTAGTCCCCGCTGCTGGAGACACTTCCTGTCTGGGGCATCATGCTCTTCATCCTGAACGCCTCCTCAGGGTGGTTGAAGCGGAAGAAGCTCGACTGACCGAAACACAGCATACACCCTGGAAAAAAGAATATATTATTATTCATTATTATTATTATTATTATTATTATTATTATAATAAAGAGACGGTTTAAAAGATGACAGAACAACATTGTTACATCACTGGTGTTACATTTTTGTCCACCTCTCACACTTTCCCAACTCCCCACGGTCAATGAAAGGTCACTGGGGTCTGATTTTTGGCGAGGAGGTGTATCTTTGGGTAAACTCTGGATGTCCCGAGTTTCAGAATTAAAGTCCATTTTTTGGACCCGTAATGCATTTTAACAACATCCATGACCCTTCGCTGGACAAAAATGTCCAATGGGTTTTATAATGTAAAAATAAAGTAAAAGTTTTAACTAACAGATATCACCATGAAACTTCCCAAGTTTATTACTCACATTAAGACAAATCTTTTTTTGTATTACAAGTTTTGTCAAATTGTATGTTTAAATATGTAAATGAGACGATATCTAATGAAATATGCGCTAATTTTCAGGACCGAAATCTGAACAATGGATAAAGCCCCTTTAAAAATTCTTGTTTTATTTTGTTGACATATTATAGTCAGAAGTTTTCACCGAGGGGATTTTGGATTTTATCTCTTTTTATCACTCTGTAAATGAGAAAATACTGTCACCAGCCCTAAAGCCCATAGAGCCCCATAGAAATGCTGTGTTTTTGCAGCAAAAACAACTGGCCAGGAAGGGGTTAAACATGTTGAAAGCCATGTTAAAAGTGATTTTCATGTTTAGTCAAGACCCAGCCCTATATGTATCACAAATATTTTGGGAGTAACTGATGTCTACATTTTGTCCAGGGGTCATGGAAGTGGTACAAATAGGGGGGTAGTTTGACTACACTTGATTCCACTCTCATGTCTGGATGTAAAATATAAAGATAGAGCCAGAAGGCAATTTGCTTCAGTTACCATAAAGATGAAGATAAGATAAGATAAGATAAGATATTCCTTTATTTATCACACAATGGGAAAATGTCCAGTATTGCACCACCAGACATAAAGGAAAAGGAATGAAGAGAACAATAATAAATACAGAGCAATAAAAAAGCAATATATGCAAACAATGTTATTAATTTTGCACCGATCTGGTTTTTCAGTCTCAATCCCAATACCGATAATAAACTGTATAAACCTCACCATGTGGAAGACAGTGAAGGCATTGGGCTTTACTTGACCATTACTGTCCTGAATAGATGTGAATAGATCAACGTCATTAATCATATCTGATCCTCAATCTGGCTATTTAGTCAAGATCTGGCCCAATATTTTATCTTAATATCTGATCAGTGCATTCCTAATAAAAGTGTAAGAAACTCATGTGCAGCTGTCAGATTAAAACAGTTTTAAAGCTTCATATTATTATTTTTTTCACTGTGTTTCCTGACTGTGTTTTATTGTGATGATATTTGTGGTTTTAGGAAACAAAAACAATCTCAGGTGTAGTTTTACATCTCCTCTCTCAGGATTGGTAACTGTTTGCTGTGACATCACAAAGTTACAGGAAGATAAAGCACCGTTTTAGTTTCCATTTTATTTTATGTGTTCATGTCAAAAACACATGTTTTTTAAGCTCTTCAGCACAAAACAATGTAATAACAGACAAATCGGTGCAGCCTCGTGTTTTATTTTCATTTGCAAAGCTTCATATCAGGTGTAGTTTGATCGCTCTGAAGCGCTGTGATGTCACATTGTCCTAAAGAGACGATGCACACTTTGTTTTCTTTGTTCTGAAGTTGCTGTTCGCTGCTGAACCTGCTGAGTCACTTTGCTTCGTCTGAGTGTTTAAAAAATAAAGATTACAGTTGCATAATTAAACACCATGAATGTCAGAAGAATTCAGCATCTTTAACGTTGGACCTTTAACTCTCTCCACGCTGTTTGTGTTCAGACTGAATAAACCAGACACATGTTAATCAGTAACAGTCTGTATGTGACGTTCAGCTGAAAATATATTATTTAGATATTTAAAGGGATACACCAACGTTTTTTTTTTTCGTGTCTTGCCTCACTTCCGAGTCCATGACCAGCAGATAGACACCATCCTTTCGACTGTGCGTGCAGTAACAAGGGAGATAGAGCCGTATCGGCCGTAATTAGCTTAGCTCAAACACTGGAAGTGTATGGGTAGTGTTAGCCTGCCTCCACCTAAAGTCATCAGAGAAACTCTTCAGCAACTCTAAACGGAAACCGGCGGGCCGATCTTCGTCTCAGAGCTGACAAAACTCTCCGGTAAGGCATCTTGAGCGGTCAAATGCCGGTAACGGGACGAGATCGGTCAAAACGGAGGGTTCAAGCAAAGACGGTTTATTTTGGTTCAAGCTAGCTACATCGAGGGTAGGTTAGCTTCCTATTTCAAAGTAAAAGCACAAATTCTATCGTCATGGTTTTCTGTATGTAAAGGGCAACGGGTGTTTTACTTTGTGAAAGTAACCGGAAGTGCGTTGGTCACAACGGCTAGCTTGAGTAGCGCCGAATTCGTCAGAACAAAATTGTAAACAGCTGGTATTTAGACAAATTAACGACACACTGCTGATCTAAACGGCTACTTTCTCGCCTAAACATGTTTGAAATGTCGATAAAGTGATATATTTACAGAGTTTAGAGCTAAAATGAAATCAGCTTCTGACTGCTGATTTCAGCTCTGGTAGGAGGCAGGCTAACACTACCCATACACTTCCAGTGTTTGAGCTAAGCTAATTACGGGCGATACGGCTCTATCTCCCTTGTTACTGCACGCACAGTCGAAAGGATGGTGTCTATCTGCTGGTCATGGACTCGGGAGTGAGGCAAGACATGAAAAAAAAAAAAAGTTGGTGTATCACTTTAAGGTAAAAACCAAACAGACTGTTCCTGTGACCGGAGGAACAACGACCCGACAGCTGTGATGTAACAGCTGTTGGAGGTAAGTGAGGTGAAAACGCTCCGACTCCGACAGCATCAGAGGGGAAACAAACCGCCCGGTGGGAAAACGCTCCGACAACCGGCATCGAACGAACCAACGGGACAAAGAGTCTGTGGTGGTGACGCAGATCAGATCACAACCTGTGTGTTCACCATCATCAACCACCAGCACACGTGAAAACACACAAAGCATGAGGGCGCAGAGTCGCCCCGTCGCCACGGAGAAGTGATGACGGTGCAAAAAGACACTGTGGAGTAAACATGTCTGCATCAAAGAGAGAAATTCACCATTTACACCAAAACATGTTTACAGTATATTTACATCTTACATATCAAAACCTCTGCTTTTTTTATCTTTTCTGTAAAACAGGAAGCTGCATCAGGAGAGTGAGTTACATTTTTAATTATACCCTCAACTCTAAATAAATCTGTCTTCTCTCCCTGAACTGAGCTCATCGGTTTATACAATCTAACTGTCTGATGTGGACACACACACACAGACAGACACACACCTCCTCCCCCTGAACGTCCTGTTTCTACAGGAAATAGATCCAATTAAAAAGATAAGATGCTCCAAAAACGCTGCTTTGATCGAGTCACTGTCGACAAACTGAATCTCTAACGTTTAAAAAATATCAAATGCTAAAATTTCAAAGGACGTTCAGTCTGATGTCAGATGTTCAACCCTGCAAGTCAGAAAAAAAAAAAACACTTCACATCTTTGAATCTTTAAAAAGGAGCTGTTTGTAAGTTCTGTAACATCAGCATTAAGAGCTTTTTAGTCTGGATGAAAACACTCTGAGTTCAGCAACTTCCTCTGTTTCTGTAACTTAACTTCTTGTCCTGAACGTAGCGTGCTGCTGACCGGGGGAGCAACGAATCAAAAGCTGACAGATCGGATCGAATCATTTTCGGATCAGTTGGTACAGTAGTACACATGTTGGTAGAACAAACTATTTCGTTGCACGCACAACTTTTTTTTTCTATCAACCGATCCACTTGTTGCCGATCTGTGGACCACAGATGACCAGATCCCAACTCACCAAATGTGGGACAAAGGCTACATATGTGTGACAATCAGGGATTCTAATGCATTGAGATAAAGTCTAAAATAACTTTAACATTACAATTATGTTAACATTTCCATGTGTTGTTAACATTTCCATGTTTCTCACATTCTCTGTTATAAACTGTTTTCTTGTCTGTAACAACATCTATTGCACGTCTGTCCGTCCTGGGTGAGGGATCCCTCCTCTGTTGCTCACCCTGAGGTTTCTCCAATTTTTCTATGGGGTTTTTCCTCAGTGGATGTGAGGGTCTAAGGACAGAGGATGTTGTTATGATGCTATGTGAAGCCCTTTGAGACAAACTGTTTGTAAAAACGGGTTAGGCTATACAAATAAAATTTCCTTGCCTTGCCTTTAAAAAAACGTCCTATTCTGCCCCTTATAGCTCATAATATTAGCCTAGGTAGCCTACCTATAAGAACTTAACAAATATTATATGATATAGGCCTCTTTCATTTAAATTCAACTTTCTCAAGTTCTCTCACAGAATAAGCATGAAGCTCACAGCTTAACTATATAGGCTACAATCACACAGAACATGTAGTCAAGGTCATCGTTTCCCTTTTCCTCCGTGCTCACTCTTTTTTTGTTTGTAAGTTTATTTGTTGTTGGTTGGCTCGCCCAAAACCCACATTAAAGTCCCGCCTCCTAGTTTGATTGACATCCACATCCTCACTGCTTTCGCCACACAATCATTTTATGAATGCCAGATTTTAAAACAAAACGGTCGGCTAGCCTGTCAATAACAATGCCGGACAGCGTCTCAATTAGCGGGACGTGTGAAAAGCTAACCAGCTAGCTCGTTCACAACTGAAAGGTCTCAACACTTTTTCCGATACCGAGTCACTGCAGCAGTGTCCAGTCTGCTCTGAAGAAACAGCACTTCACAGAGAACATATAAAAACGTGTTGCGCTGTAACAAGAAGCTGAAGCTCTCATCAAGACTAGGTAGTAGGCCTAAACATTTAATGCTAACATTAGCTATGTAGCAAAATGGCTGCGCTAAACAATATTCATATGAAATGAAGACTGTGTGTAAAAGCTGCAAGTGGAGAAGCTTGTTTTGGTTTTACAGCCTGGTAAAAGCTCTGACTAACCTGCTGCGTGCCAACAGCCCAGCAACACACAGCAGAACAGACATAATTAGCAACTAGCTGGTGAACAACGTGGATCATTTAGCAGCTAAAGAGCCAGATATATTTCCCTCAGGTGTCGTTGGTCGGTGTGAACAGTGAACAGAGAGTTCACCAGGTTTCCACCTCCACACAGACAGAAGCTCTGTTTACTCCATCTGCTGGATGTTTGCTACCAAAATGTGCCGTATCAGTTAAAGGGATAGTTCAACATTTTGGCAAAATGGCCCATTGCAAATACACAATCCAACAACTCCACAACGCTCTGGTGGACAAGTTGTGACCTGCACATTCACCACGCTATGAGATAATAACACAACGTTACCAGACTGAGTTGTTTTAGAGGGAAATACAGAGACTGCTTGATGAAAAACTGTCCCTGAAGGCAACGCGCATCAGCGGTTTTCCATGAATTTCCCTCTAAAACAACTCTGTGTGGTAACGTTCTGTTATTATCTCATAGCGTGGTGAATGTGCAGGTCACAACTTGTCCACCAGAGCGTTGTGGAGTTGTTGGATTGTGTAGGCTATTTGATGAGGGAAACCAAGAAATCCCATGAGCCTCCGTAGCGTAGCTCTGAGCAGCTCGTGGCTCTGCTCCACCGTTCTAAAAACAGCTTGCACGGACAAATAAAGGTAACAAACCTACTGCTATGACTATAGGGATTATGGCAAAATTTGCCAAAATGTTGAACTATCCCTTTAAATAATGTGATTCCATGTCGTTCCTACTGCTCCAAAAAAGGCAGAAAAAACATAATTTATAGGTTTGAAGTTCACACCTAACCCCGACACGTGGACTCTTTGTTGTTTTTTGTTCATCTCTCTCTGTGGAGAATAAAGGATGAAACAGTTCATGTGTTTTCTTTGTGCTCCAACATGTCTTCAGTGTGAAGCTGCAGGCTCAATATTACATCAGTTATTAGTCACGGCCCGACAGAGCTGATCCTCGCACCGATCAGGGCCTGTATCCACTTACATGACTTAGCTCAGACCCAACAAACACACACACTGCTCTGTCTCTATGGCGATATCAACCGCATCGGCTTTCCACACTGGTTTCAAATGTCAAAACACGGGAACTAACGCAGCGTCTCCATGTGTAACAACACGGCACGGCACAGCAGATAAGCAATCACATGTTTATTGCTTTTTCTCAATATAGCTCCATTGTCCTCGCTGAGAGAGACGATGGGAGATCTGATCTTCCATCTTCCCTCCGCCATCGCCCGTCGCCCTGTCGTCACAGCACGGAAACTTCTCCATCACACCGGAGGCTGAGCTGAGGCAGATGGCCTTTTATTGTGGATGGACACACACACACACACACACACAGTGACAGCCTGGGAAGAAACCACCTAATTAATGACATCACAGGCCGTGGGCAAGGAGCAACGGAGGCACGACGACGGTGGAAAAGAGGCGTCGTGTTTGGACAAGTGTCACACACCCACTAAGAGTTAACCCATCCTCTACATCTCCAGAGGAAACGTACCACACCAAAAAAATAAAAACACAAAGGCCTTGGTCACAGAAAACACCACTTTTTAGAAACTATCAATTAGCACTAACGATTATTTCCATTATTAAACGATTAATCGATTAGTTTTTTGGCCAATTAAATGTTCAAAAATGTTGAAAAATGTAAATCAGTGTTTCTCAAACCACCAGATGACGTCCTCAAATGTCTTGTTTTGTCCACAAACCAACGAGAGACTCAGTTTATTGTCATAAAGGAACAAAGAAACCAGGAATATTCACATTTAAGAAGCTGGAATCAGAGAATTCAGACTTTTTTTCTTTAAAAAACTACTCAAACCGATTATTACATTATCAAAATAGTTGATGATTAATTTAATAATCGATTAATTGGTGCAGCTCTACTATCAATCACTCAAAACAGAGGTAGACATGTGCGTAGAGAGTGCAACTCTTAACTTGCATAGTATTTAATAAGAGACCTTCATAAGATATGTACTTTTTAGCTACTTTTAGAAACTACAAAACATGTGCCTTTAAGTTTTGAGAATATAATATATTGTCCGATAAGTTTTGGTAGCAACGCAATAATTTGAATGGAAATTGTTGTTGGTCATTTCTACATCAAAATTAACTGTGCAGCTCTAATCTATATTATATCATTATTTTTTGCATTTGGGCCTTCTGACTTTTGTCTGTTTATTCTCTTGCCAATGCACTTTGCTGAGAAAAATAAAATCCACACTTTGGAACTATTATTATAAATTATATTATATTTATAAAACTGAACCCCTTTTTGCTTTAAGTGTTGACGATGGTGCAGTTAGTTCAGGAGGAGTCTCCAACGAATTTCATAAGTAAAAACAAGCTCATGCAGGTTATTAATGCTGAAGTAGAAAAAAAATCCCCTGATCTCACACAGTCATTAGTCGTAGCTTGTTTTTCTTTCACCTGGGTTCATCCAGGTGAGCAGTGATCCCTCACACACACATCTACACCTGGAGACCTCTAACTACAGAGGGTTATCACTTAAACTGATAAAGCTGCTAAAAGAAAGTTGCTCAACTTCTTTTAGCAGCAGCAGATTTATTCAGAGGAATCAAACCAGCAACCTTCTGGTCACAACCACACCTGTGAGCCACGTGACTTTGCTCATGTTTCATCTCATGTGAGGAACAAGGGTTTTAATGCCGTTACTTGTGGTGAATAATCAGCTCAACGTTGACTCATTAGTGAACTTAGACTGTAGAGAGGACTGTGCTGTGTTCAGCACTGCAAAAACTCAAAATCTTACCATGAATATTTGTCTTATTTCTAGTCAAAACTAATCTCATTCTACTTAAAATAAGACTCATCACTTAAAAAGTAGCTTGTTTTTAGACACTTTTTACGTCTTTCAAGCATATTTTCACTTGAAATAAGTAGAAAAATCTGATAGTGGAGCAAGTTTTCTTTCTTATTAGCAGCACAGCTTTCACTGGCAGATTTTTCTACTTAGGCCTATTTCATATGAAAATTTGTTTGAAACAAGTGAAAATGATCTAAAATCAAGTAAATTTTTAGGCGATGAGTTTTATTTTAAGTGGAAAGAGATTAGTTTTGACTAGAAATGAGACATTTTGACAAGAAATAAGACAAATATCGCTTAGTTAGGCCTCTGTGTGCACATCTAGATTGATTCCTACACGTTGCACATGAGTTGGGATCCTCGGCTTGTTATGTGAGGAACTGCTGACGAGCTCAGCGGCGGCGGCGGCGGTGGTGGTGCTAAATACCACTTACATTGATATTTTACACTGGGACAACAAACGCCTGCACATGCTGCGTGCGTTTTTGTGCTTATTTGCATTAGACTTTTCTGTTTTTTCGTCTCCTCAGTCAGTCCCTCTGGGTGAAGAAGCTGCTGCAGAGGTTTCTAAAAGTTTTTCCGTCAGCGTTCCCGTTCCGTGGTCACAACAAGACGATCCTCGGCATAATTTTGGTCGGCTAGTTTCCACAGTTGAAATTGTTTTTCTCGATATTTGGAAGGTCTCATCATCACGCCATCAGTTTGGTCATGAAAGATGAGGGGAGAGAGGGAGGAGGGGGGGTTTAAAAGATGCTGAAGCAGGCATGTGAGTGAGAGCAGCCATCAGGATGTTAATGCTGCGGTCTGAAGAGCCACGTCAGCTCAGCCGCCGTGTCTTCATGCTCTCCACCTCAGCAGTCATCCGACTCCTTCACCTAGCTCCTGTTTCCTCTGCAGCTCCCTCTCCTCCTCCTCCCCCCCTCCTCCTCCTCCTCCTCTTCCTCCCCCTCCTCCCTGACTCACAGCTCATTCACTCACTCTCCTGCCTCTGACTTGCACTAACATGATTTCCCTGGTGGAGATCAGTTCAGAGAGGAAAAACGCTGCGTATAAAGAACGTAGCTCGAAGCGTTGTGTGTGTGTGTGTGTGTGTGTGTGTGTGTGTGTGTGTGTGTGTGTGTGCGTGACAGAGTCGTGACAGAGCTGCAGGCTTCGGTGACTGACGGCTCTGTGGTGAAACTGTGTCACTTCTAGTCAGCACTTCTGTTCCAACAGTGACACGGGGCTTTGGAGAACAATGATGACTAAGGTTCATAGCTGCTTCTCCACCAACTGTGTCCTTTATGATATAATACATTCACTGTCAGTATCAGTCTGTGTTGCTCTATATCAGGATCAAACAAAAAACTATATATTATCTGAAAGTCTGACTAAATCCCCTTTGGGTTAAAAATGATATTTCAGTTAAGCATATAAATATAACTGTCCCATCAGGCTCTGCTGTGCTCATAAGCCTAAGTAGCTACTAACACAGTTAGGATCATCATACCCACTAAATAGTGTGTTATAAAAATATATTGATTAATGTTGATTATTTGTTTTATCAATTAGTTTGAAAGATGTAGCCTAATAAAAACAACATATTCCGACCAAAGCTATAAAACAGAGGAAAGCCGCAAGTTAGCATGCTAACACACCTTTCATAAGGCGGCCGTGGTCCATAATGTTCAACCTTCTTAGTGTCAACATGTTAGCTACTTTCAGCATTTTGAATTCAAATACTTGATGGGTTAAAACTAACTTTGATATTGAAGTCACAAATAGGCTAAAACAGAGCAGCAAGTTGATATTCCTAAATTAAGGCGGTGAACATGATAAACACTTTTTTTAATCTGCTTAACATCAGCATGCTATTATTTAACAAGGTAGCCTACTTTCAGCATTTTAAATTCTTATTTGATTAAAAGTTTGATATTTAAGTCGCTAATATAAAACAGAGCAGCAAGTAAGCATGCTAATATTTCTAAGCTAAGGTGGTCAAATGATAAACACCGTTATGTTAGCAAGCTGCTGTTAGCAAGAGCAAAAATAAATAAATATAGCATATTAAAGACTATTTTAAAGCTGATGAAGCAGTAAATATTCTAACAGAAATTAACTGCGAACATGATAAACATTATTCCTTCTAAACAATGTCACATTAGCAACAACACTGTTGATGATGGACCCACATAGCAGTGACATTTGGCCCAGATCTGGCATGAAGCTGGCACAGGTGGCATTCAGCCAGCAATGGCATAAGGCATATGAACCGAACATGGCCCAGGTGTGGCAAAGGTGGCACTGTCTTGACTCTGGCAGACAAGATATGGGTCAGTTGTTGAGTGTAGTATCTGGCCCATGCTGCAGTTAGCATTTAGCTCAAAGGGCCGTAGATCAGCATCTTGTTTTGTTTTTTAACATAAATTCTAATTAAAGAATTTGAATTATTATTATTTCTCATAAAATAGGTGCACTGTAATACCACTTTAAAAAAAAATCATATTATAATTACTGTTTTCGTCATGGTAATCACACTGTAACCTCCAAATTTAGCTTTAGAGGTAACCATGAGCATTGTGTTTATGGTTTGTATTGTGCTCTGTGTTTCCCAGAGACTGGACTTATTTGTGGTCGCTGCTCTCTGGACGTTTAAATAGAGACTGGACCGACAACTGTGAGTCAATGACAGCGAGCGCAGCAGGCAGCATTGTTCGGCCCGGTGGTGATATCATGAGTATAAATATGGAGGATGACACTGTGGAGCAGAGGCGGCTGCAGGCTGATGGATGAGCTCCGACACTTCTCCTCCATCTCCACCGCTCTGACTGACTGATCTGGGAGCAGCTCTGCAGCTCTGCAGCTCTGCAGCCACACACAGGCAGCACCATGTGTGGTCACTGACAGGACAAAACCCACCAGGGATGAGTCAGCAAAACACAACACACACATAGGCTACACATGGACGGTCATTCAGCCTTTCAGCAGCCGGATATCAACAAACACTAGGGGTGTGATGATACACTCAGCTCACGAGACGAGACGGGCCACGATATTGGGTTCACGAGAGGAGACGAGATTTTAAGAAAATTACAATGACAAAATATATATCACTGGATCACTTGAAATGTTTTATTATAACTCTTTACATGCATGATGTAAGCATGAGCTTTTAACTTCTTACACAAATTGAAACTAAAACTAAATTATGTGCAGTGTTTCCTCTAGGATTTTTTAAAGTAGTGGCAGCGATTTTTGTTGTTAATGAGGACCCCCTCGACAATGAGATGGCCCATCTAAAGGGGCCATAAAGTCACATAGGATCTCCATATTTCAAGATCTGATTTTGGATTTTAAAGTTTATCGTTTAGGAAAATATTAGAAGTTAACTTGCGAGTCTTAATTATAACAGTTTGTAATCCTGGTCCATGAAACTTGTGTTAATTTATCTGTTTAGCTTAAATAGTGGCACCTTTTGTGCAGTTTTTATCCTGTTCTTATTTTATTTTTATTTCTATTACCATTGTTGGAACGTTTACTTGTATAAAAATATTTTTTTTATCTTCTTTTGTAAACACAGCTTTCTCTTTTATACTTGTACAGTGTGCTTTTTATGTCCACTGCTGCTGTAAATTAGATTGAGAGCCATCAAGATCGATCTAATCTTGCTAATACTTATATAGCTGTTAGATAATTTGTAGGCTATAGGGCAGGACAATATGATTGAAGATATTTCATTGCTGATAAGAACATGTCTGCAAAAATCACATATTAAATGATAAAATCCAAGTTTAAAAAAAAAAAAAAAACCTCCATAAGTCATTTAATTTTAGATTACATTGTTTGACTAAAGCTGCAATTAAGAATTATTTACATTATCAACCAGTGTGTTGATTTCTAACAAGATCATAGGCTAGGCTACTAACATCCCTGCGTCTATGAGATTTAGCAGAATTAACCAATATCTGGATTTTTTGTGTAAAATTCCTGCATTTAATTCAAATTGCCCATCAACACACATGGGATTTATTATAATACATCTTTAATCTGTAATATTCACATCAACCTCAGAGTTTCAATCAGGGCCGTTTATATTTAAATCACCTGCCATTTATTCTTATTTTCCTATTTGACACCTACGATACATTCATCATTAACAAACTGTAAAAAAACAAAAAAACAATTGATGGATGACTGACTCCCACAGTGAGGCCGGTGTCGGGCTGAACACACACATTTATCTTCCTAATCAATTCATGAGCTTGAAGCTGGTAGCGAGGCGCCGCCTGTTACGACTGTTCCTGAACGTCTCTTGATACCAATTAGCGCTCATCAGTTCGACTGCACAGCTACTTATCATGATGGATCTTCTTCCTCCTGCTGCTGCCAGCGAACAGCGAACACAACACAACACAACACAACAGACCTCCACTGAATAACTGTAGATTTATGAGGCTGTGAGACCGGCAGCGTTTATCCAGCTCCCTGCAGCCGGTCGGGACGTGGAGACGCTTTAAACAGGCCATGGATCACCGTCAGGGTGGAGGAGGAGGTAAAGGAGGAGGAGGTGGTGGCGGTTGGGTTCATTAATCACAGATTATGAAGAATAGATTTTAAATTCAAACACTTATTTGATTAAAAGTTTGATATCGAAGTCATAAATAGGCTAAAACAGAGCAGCAAGTTGCTAATATTCCTAAATTAAGGCGCTGAAAACACTTTTATCTGCTTCAGCATGCTATCATTTAGCCTAGCAAGCTATCGCTACTTTCAGCATTTTATCCTTTTTTTTTTAAGTAGGCTATATTTTTTGGATAGTAGACAGTTTATGGATAGTACAGTTGATAGTACAGTTGAGACAGACAGGAAACGGGGAGGCAGAGAGAGGGGGAATGACATGCAGTAAATGGCGCCCGACGCGGGATTCGAACCAGGGGCGACTGCAGCGAGGACTGTGCCTCTACATGGGGTGGCCGCTCTCACCACTACACCACGCGACGCCCCAGCATTTTAAATTCAAATACTTGTTTGATTAAAAGTTTTATATTTAGCCTAAGTCGCTATATAAAACAGAGCAAGCTAGCATGCTAATATTCCTAAACTAAGGTGGTGAGATGATAAACACTGTTAGCACTAGCAATGTTAGCAAGCTGCTGTTAGCAAGAGAGAGAAAAAATAGGATATTAAAGAATATTTTAAAGCTGATGAAGCAGTAAATATGCTAACAGACTTTAACTGAGAACATGGTAAACATTCCTGCTAAATGTCGCATTAGCAACAATTGTTGGCATGATGGAGCTGCAGTTAGCATTTAGCTCAAATGGCCGTATGCAGCTAGCATCTTGTTTTGTTTTTTAACATAAATTCTAATTAAAGAATTAGAATTATTATTATTTCTGATTAAAATAGGTGCACTGTAAAAAAAAAAATCATAGCCTACTAGTTAGGCTAAGTGGTTATTAGGCTACTGTTTTCGTCGTGGTAACGCCAGACAACAGACCTCCACTGAATAACTGTAGATTTATGAGGCTGTGAGACCGGCAGCGTTTATCCAGCTCCCTGCAACGTAGAGACGCTTTAAACAGGCCATGGATCACCGTCAGGGTGGAGGAGGAGGTAAAGGAGAGGCGGCGGTGGCGGTTGGGTTCATAAATCACAGTTATTCATTATACAGTGTTGACACAGAGAAACTGCAGCGTCTCATTCCACAGTTACAGGAATGAGAGATAATTTAATAAAAGCACTTGGTGTAAAGTCGATAAAGCGCCTGTGACCGATGTGAGAAGTCGGAGGTCTGGCTGGGACGTCACCACACTGAGCAACGTTCAAGATCAACGACTGAATAATAATAAAACAACAGCAGCAGCAGCAGCAGCCATGCAGGCGCTGGTCGATATCTCAGACTTATCTCTAACTGTCGGTTTGTGTGGCCGCGTCTGTTCCTGCTCACAAACACCAGACTCCACCTGAATAAACCGGCTTATCTCCAGCTCCGAGCAGCAGATCCACCAGGAGAAGATGGTGGAGAAATCAACCACACCTCAACACAAACGGCTCAATCTTTTATTCAGACTGCAGCAGATTTATCAGTGACTCATGTGTCTGACGTGACCTGCATTCACACCTGCTGCTGTTTGCTTGAAACAACCAACCAGTGGCCAGTGAACTGTAAACTAACAAGCTTTTTTTTTTTTCCTGAAGCATATGGTAGGCTACTGGTTTGCAACGGTATCTGCTCTCTGTACTTTTTCAGGTGTGAAAGCTGTGCTGATTAAAGTTATTTTGTTCATAAAAAAATTGTCAAAACTTCTGAACTTTGAATAGGCCTATTTATTAAGGGTCTTCAGAACAGCAATATAGAACAAATCTCCTTGTTGTTTACAACTACTTCCGGGTAGAAAACCAGCATGAGACCAATAGTGACCGACGAGAGTTTCACTATATCACCGTGTTTGTAAAGTCTATAAAACTAATGATTGGACAAACATTAAAGCAGAAGTAAGTGGTCCGGTCGTTTTGGCTAATGCTGCGTTCGAGGCAGGCTTTTGAAACCGTAAATTACAGCTTCAAGTCACAACTTACGACTTTGTAGCGTTCCAGACAACCCACTCGTGTTTTTCCGACCTGTTTTACCTGTGAAAGTCACTATAACGGCCACTCGTAACTTCTGACCCGTGAACTCGTACCAGATCGAACTGGTACCACTTCACAGGTCGGAAAAACACGAGTTACGAGTTGCCTTGAACGCACCATAACAGTCCTCGTCCCTACGTCACCACATTCACGGCGTCCCTTGGCTGCACACACAGTCCTGCATGCCGTTCTCTCTCCTCATTGGATAAAAACTGTAGGATACGATAAATGTTTTCTCCTCGGCTCAGAGCAGAGCAGAGTGACTGACAGACCCGTGTTTCGGTCCAAACACTCTATGTAAGTGATTGCTGTCGGAAGATATAACTATTTAAAGCAGAAGTAAGTGGTCCGGTCGTTTTCGCTAATGCTGCGTTCCAGGCAGGCTTTTGAAATCGTAAATTACAGCTTCAAGTCACAACTTACGACTTTGTAGCGTTCCAGGCAACCCACTCGTGTTTTTCCGACCTGTTTTACCGGTGAAAGTCACTATAACGGCCACTCGTAACTTCTGACCGGTGAACTCGTACCAGATCGAACTGGTACGACTTCACGGTCGGAAAAATACGAGTTTCCTTGAACGCACCATAACAGTCCTCGTCGCTACGTCACCACATTCACGGCGTTCTTTGGCTGCACACACAGCCCTGCATGCCGTTCTCTCTCCTCATTGGATAAAAACTGTAGGATACGATAAATGTTTTCTCTTCGGCTCAGAGCAGAGCAGAGTGACTGACAGACCCGTGTTTCAGTCCAAACACTCTATGTAAGTGATTGCTGTCGGAAGATATAACTATTTAAGACTTATATTAACACAAATATATCACTTACTTCTGCTTTAATATTTCTCTGTGCACGTTTTTGTGGCTAATTAGTCATGGTTATCGTAAATTAGCCGGGTTAACGGTTAGCTACCTGTTTAACTTTAATAACTCAGTGACTCAAAAAACGGTCCTTGAATTTTTCCAGCAGATATCTTAGTTAGGCTACAACATGATTGAGCTAACTGGAGTAGTTTCATGTTGTGTCCGACATCGGGAGGGTTTTAACGGTTGACATACTGATGTTAGCTTAGCTGCTGCCGTTAGCTTAGCTACCGTTAGCTGTCCCTGTCAGCTGAGCCACTGATGCTTTCTAGACACTGTGATTCCCCCAAACTGAATAAATACAACACATAGCAACACAAAACACACACACAGAAATAGTAATGTTTCTTCAATCATTTCAGATTTGTCTAAACGGCGATAGTGGCGTGAAAAACATGATATATAGCTAAACTCTCGTTCGTTACCATTGTTCTCATTCAAATTACGTGCTGGTTTTCTACCTGGAAGTAGTTATAAACAACAACGTGGCCCAACTCCCTATAGCATTAATACTCAGCCTGAACCTCAGCCAAAAAAAAAAAAAAAAAATAGGAAGCCCGATGTGTAATATTTTACAGATTTTGTGTTTGCATCAGTCAGACACCGCCACTCTCTCACAGACATGAGGGTTCAGGTATCGAAATCTGGTACTGTTGATTTTACGTGAATTGAGACTTAATGTGGGAATTCAGTGGGAATTCGGTTCTCATCCCTAATCAGTGCTATCAACAAAACAAACTGCAAATCGTTGCATTATCGATTACGTACAACCTGCACTATAAGAAATATCTGATCTCTCTGTTTAGATCAGACGCATCTGCAGATATCCGATTTATTTCAACACATGAAGGAAGCCTGGATCCCATCGTGTTTGTTTTTTCCCCGTTTACACGTTCATGTTTCAGGTCTGATCTGTGCCTCATGAGAGGAGAAACTCTGAACTGGATCAGTTAAACAAGACCAGGATGCCCTGACTTGACCTCCAGTCGGTCTCCGTGGTTCTGCTCGTCTCCCTTGGTGGCCCGAGTCTCTGCAAAAAGGTCACGTCCTCCTTCTGCCGTCAGTCAGCGTACGAGTTAACCATCTGTGGTGACAGGGAAGGTGAACCGGGCGCTGATGGAGGTCGAGGTCTCGGGAGATCGACTTTCTCCTCAGCAGGGAGGGTGGTCGACTAAACTCTGCCTCCTCTGACGGACGAGGACTTGGGTGTCTGGGTTTGGGTTTAATGCTGACGATGAGGTTTGGTGTGTGAGGCTGCAGAGATCCACGGAGGACGTTTCTGTCTCCGTCTCCTCAGTCACTGATTATAAAACACATCAGCGATCTCGTGGTTTGTACTAAAATACAGTCTGAGGCCCAAAATCTGTCAATTAATAATATAAAGACGTCTGTGCAGTACAACAGGATTTATATCCCTTAAATCAACAAAGAAACTGACTTATTTTCTTATTTTTAGGGATAAAAGCTGTAATCAGAATGAAGAAGCTGGAAACTCTACGTATGTTTAAAATGAGGTCGTTCTAGAAGAGATTTTAAAGGGATAGTTCAACGTTTTCGGCAAATTAGCCCATTGCCATAATCGCTAGGCTATAGTCATAGCAGTAGGTTTGTTACCTTTATTTGTCGGTTTAAGCTATGTTTTAGAAGAGACAGAGTTGTTTTAGAGGTAAATTCATGCAAAGCCACTGATGCACGTTGCCTTCAGGGACAGTTTTTCATCAAGCAGTCTCTGTATTTACCTCTAAAACAACTCTGTGTGGTAACGTTGTGTTATTATCTCATAGCGTGGTGAATGTGCAGGTCACAACTTGTCCACCAGAGCGTTGTGGAGTTGTTGGATTGTGTATTTGATGAGTTTGATGGAGGGAAACCAAGAAATCCCATGATGAGCCTCCGTAGCGTAGCTCTGAGCAGCTCACGGCTCTGCTCCGCCGTTCTAAAAACAGCTTGCACCGACAATTAAAGGTAACGAAACTACTGCTATGACTATAGGGATTATGGCAATGGGCCAATTTGCCAAACATGTTGAACTATCCCTTTAAGTTTCTATATTTATCTTTCTATGAATGTTTTCCATCAGCTGCTGAGATCATTATGAGTTCACTCTGTCTCGGTCCAGAGTGACTTTACAGCCAACACAGACCAAACATCCAGCATCACACATCCCACCACGGCAGCCCAGCTCAAATGAGGCAGAAAACTGTAAAAACTTTTACTCCGCGTTACTAAAAACCTTTTACAGATGATGCAGCGATTTCAGTCTGTGAAAAAACACACATCCTGAACACATTCCTCTGTGTTTCCAGGACTCATGACCCCATAGATACGTCAAATGATCAGTTTGAATCTGACTCAGATCTGTAAGATTTCACTAGTATCTCCTCCTCCTCTTCTTCCTTTCCTCTTCCTCCCCCCTCGTTCAGAGGAACCCACCGACCCGGGACAAACATGTGAGGATCGTTCTGTTCCTCCAAGGAGCCGGCGGTTCAACAGACTCAGGATCAGCTCAGAACAGAAAAGTCTGAGCTCAGCGAAACAAACGAGCTGCGGTCGAAACTGAAGATTCTGTTCAATCAACAAGTCCAACGTCAAACCCCGACAGGAAAATATGACGCGGCGGCGGCGCTGCCATTTTCATAATTACAATGCAGAAAGTCACGCAGGAGAGGACACAGAAGGACGAGTGTGTGTGTGTGTGTGTTTGTGTGTTTGTGTGTGTGTGTGTGTGAGAGTTTAATCAGTTAGATTGATTCCCTGACCCGTGTGTGAGCACTTTCTTGGTGGACACAGCAGGAGTCGTTGGTCTAATCACAGCCTTCATCACACAGAGTGCACAGAGAGAGAGTTACTGCAAGAACAGCAACTTTCACCCTAACACACACACAAACCAACACACACACACACACACACCAACACGTCGGTGCCGCAGCAAAGAAATCATGGGGTTTTTTAATCAACTATGTGATGCTGACAGGACAAAACACCTGAATATGATAAAACCATACACTGTAATGTATGATAACATCAACATTTGATGGTTATCATGTTTTTTTGTATAAAGCATGATTCTATTATTGTATTTTATGTTTCAGGTGTTATAAAAAATATTGCATACAGCAGGAAATTCATTCACAAAATCAGTCACATATGGTGAAGACAAACACAGAATGAATCATAGAGATCATCACCACCTTCCCACAAGGACAATGTAAGGAAGGACACTGTTAAGACAGTATAAGGACACAATGACCCCACTCTCTAATAAAACTACAGGAGCCTAAGTGGATCACAGAGCACAGACTGATCCAGAATCAGTGTGGACTGATCTATAAACAGTTCTTATCTGTCAGCAAAGCAAGCGTTTCTGTTGCTTCTAATGGACGATTAGTAAAATGCTAATAAATTATGTATTAATGGCTCTTGGATGAGTAATGTGGAAGTTTAAACAACCTTTATTGTTAATCTAATTCATCCCTGATTGTAATCAATAAAAGATTAATAGAGGTAAAAATCAATGACTACTTCCATTGTCCATTTGTCAAAAATAATAATTAAATAATCAGTTTATGGACAGATTAGAAAACATTTTGATTATCAATTAAAACAGAACAAATGTCTTTGGATCTTTGTTGCATCGCTATTATGATACGATGCTTTTTCACTATTTTCTTATAGATCAGGATCATTCAGCTGATCAGGAACCTGATTGGCTCCTTGACTGAGGATGAAAACGATCATAACTCGCAGCCGAACAACAACGAAACAAACCGGAGAAAAGCAACAAATCCTCGTTTTCCAGAAGCTGGTAGAAGCTGCTCAGTCACTTCATTTATTAATCAATCAATCAATTAATCAATCAATCAATCAATCAATCAATCAATCAATCAATCAATCAATCAATCAATTAATCAATCAATCTGTCGGGGTTAAGTATCTGTCCACTGGGTGATCGATTAATTGACTAATGGTTTCAGCGCTGACGAAGAATCCTTTCTACAGCAGCAAGGGCTCATGGGTATCGTAGTATTTTAACAAATCAGAAATCCATCCAATCAGCTGATCAATTAACCGTATTTAAATTACAAACAGCTACATTTATCAGCCAATCAGGGCTCGGCGTTGTCCCCTTCTCCGATCCCAATGATGTTTGTTCCACAGAAGAAAAAATCATAAAAAAAGGGAACATGCACTAAAACTGCAGCGTTAATACCAGAGCTGTCAACAGTCATAACGTGGAGCGGCGGTTCAGGCCGATTGGCACGAAGGCCACGTCACGCCTCCAGGCCGCCGTGGCATTCAGAGACAAGGACGAGGACCGGACCGTTTGACCTGATCTGAGATCTGCCTCTGCACCAAATCTTCCATCATCATCATCCTCATCATCTTGTGGTGCGGCTGCGACCACGTTGAATCTTTCCAGAGCGTCGTCAAGTCGACGTTTCCCAGAAGATTAGATCAGAGGATCCAGAGAGGCGGTCGGAGCTGGAGAGCTTCACATTCCCCCCGGATGAGTTCATGAGGAGTCAGAGGAGGGTGGGTTTTTGTTTTTTTATCTGAAGTTGAGTTTCACTTTTATCAGAGATGCTCTTCTATAAATACTGAGCTGGTTAACGCTGCTTCACAGGCTACTGGACCAGAAAACATCCTCAACGTTCACACTGTCATCGACGGCAAAAAGAAAACAGACAGTAGAGTAGTAAGATGTTCAAATCTCTGATAAAGTTTCTACAAGTGGGTTTTATTGATCTGTTGAGCTATGATGATGATGATTATTTAGTTTATCCAGAGAGGACCAACCAGCCGATCAGTTTTTGTTGTAATGACTTATTATTATTATTATGTGTCATCAACCTAAAGACTGGAAAACCTGGGTAATCTGGTTCCAGGTCACACCACAGGTCTGGTGCTGCGTTCAGGGACCAGACAACATCACCACGGCAAAATAAACAAAGTTCACGCATAAAGAAATGTCAAAAATACAAGTTGTTGTGACTCTTAAAGGAAATATCCGGCCATTTTTGACCCCTAAATTGATTTCCTGATGGTCACCCAGTGTTGTGGGGGAGCAAAAAACGCGACTAACATGCAAAAATAAACGGTGGAGCAGTACAGTGGTAATGTCCATAATATCTCCGACCGTTTATTTTTGTAAAGAAATCATCACAACAAGGAAAAAGTGTTCGGCTGCTGAGGTGAGTGACTACATGCAAAAACACAAAGTTTATACTGTTTATACTGTACACTATATGAGTTCAGTGGTGTCTCTAAGGATTCCAGTCATGTACCATAGATATTTGATTGTTTTTTGAGTGTTTCTTGTGGTTGAAAGAATTGCCCCCATACTTTAGTGTAACTCTGGTTTGCCTGCATCAATTTTAGTCGCGTTTTTTGCTCCAAACAACACTGGGTGACTATCAGGACAACGATTTAGGGGTCAAAAATGACCGGATTTCTCCTTTAATCAAACACTAATGATCAACTTAGATGACGAACAGAACAACCACTACTTCCAACAACCTCTGTATCAACTCAAAATCTCATTGGCTGGACGAAGACGTTAGTGATAACTGATTGGTCAGGGTCAAGATTTAAGTCACAATGAAGAGCTTCATGGCAAATTGACTCAGTAACACTAAAACAGCTTCTTGTCCATGTCCACAGTTATTTACCGTACATACCACCAGCCTCGTGTTCAACAGCTCAGAAGCTTAAAACTTGTCTTCAAATAAAATAAAAAATCCCCATGAAGCACCAAAGCTCCACCTCTGACATTGTAAAGTAAAAACGAGAAGAGTAAGAGTTTTTATTTGCTATTAGCTTAAAGGCTTGGGTCATTTTGCGATCTTGTTGTCATGTGTGACAAACAAAGGCGTCGCCAGCGAACGGCGTCACTGGAGGAGGCTCAGACAAAGAGATGCCCACAACTATGGCTGACAGTTGCTATGGAAAAGCTGATGGTTTACAGCC
This sequence comes from Trachurus japonicus, assembly GCF_045865225.1. Taxonomy (NCBI): domain Eukaryota; kingdom Metazoa; phylum Chordata; class Actinopteri; order Carangiformes; family Carangidae; genus Trachurus; species Trachurus japonicus. The sequence goes on along the minus strand of NC_140919.1, from coordinate 9,668,679 downwards.
CTCAGTAAAAGGCCAGAGAGTCAAACCCCACCAGTTAATCAATGACGGGCTTTCAGCGAGCCACAGCCCATCAAACACAGAGGCGCATACCAGAGGAGGACATGAGGCTGGGAGGAGGAGGAGGAGGAGGAGGAGGAGGAGGAGGAGGAGGAGGAGGAGGAGGAGGAGGATGGTCTGACCCGACATTCCCATCATGTTGGGAAAAACCATCTGAACAAATAAAAGGTTGGAAGGAATGATTTGGAAGAAGTGACGCCAATGAGATGGAAGATCTCCCCAACCTTAACGATCAACGTCCATCACTGTCACATCTCCTGAGACGGCTTTACCTGGACTCTGTTGTCATGGTTATGATAACAAACATGTGGTTAGGCCAAAAGAAAGACTAAAGCACAAAAAAAAATACTTTGTTAGGGTTAAGGTTGAGGTTAAAACAAGTAAAGGTTAGACAATCTTTGACGTTTGATTGGAAGTCCTTTGTGAAGATCCAGTGTTTTGGAGTCTGCTGCTCTTGAATCTACATCACCCAACCTCCTTCTTTTGCTCTAATTGCAATTAACCACTTGAGCCCTACAATCATATAAACCTACACATGACACGAACTCAAAGAGGCAACTATGAAAGTCCGGTCTCTTGGGTAATTCTGGGTAATCTGGTTCCCGGTCACATCACAGGCCTGAGACACAACCAGAGTTTTGTTGGTAGGATTAAATCTGAACTCTCCAGGTCTGGTGTCTCCTCCTCTGTGTCTCTAACCCTCCTGTCCTCCATATACACTTGTTTTCAACGAAAGTCGGTGAGAAATCAATCCATGGACAAATGGAGCAGAGTTCCTCTTTAAAGTTGAGATTAAAACACTTAAAGGTCAGACGATCTTTGACGTTTGACTGGAAGTCCTTTTTGAAGATCCAGTGTATTGGAGCCTGATCCAACGACTTCCTCCTTTTGCTCTAATCGCAATTAACCACCATCCAGAGGAGGAACACTCAACTCTGGGTCGTAATGAGACCAAGTACAGCCTCAACACAGTCGATCCACTTGAGTCCTACAATCAGGGCCGGCTCTTGGTATAAGTGATATAGGCGGTCGTTCCCGATATACTTTACGCCGTAGAAACATGGTTTAACTACTCCTGTGATCGGGAGACTCTCCTATTTCAAATACATCTGCCCTTTGTTACGTTCTTCACAACCAGAGTTAGAGGGACAATAACAGAACATAGCGCACGGATCGTCACCCCTCACTGTTTAATCCGTATTACTCTCTCTCATGTTCAAAATACGCCGACGCCTTTGAAACACGTAATTTAAACATGACAAACAATTAGAAATATACGCACAAACACGTCAAGGGATGGAGCTGTGACAGACGGCTGGTGCTTCTGTAAGAATATAACCTGGATACAACCATGCTCCTCTACAGCTGAGGCTGTGAAGAGCCTCCTCCTCCCGTCGCTGCTGTAGCTCTGTAGTTGTGTTTTTTTAATTTTTTTAATTTTTTATGTTTCATATCGAACTATTCTGGCTTTACTTCTTAAACGGTTCTTTAATAAACCAAGAATAGCCTACTTAATTCACTAAATCTGTTTCTTCCCTCCAGCCTTTGACCTGTTCCAGTCACACCATTTTTCTGGACTCCACCTCACCCAAAATGACTTCGATCCGTGATCTCTCTTTTTTTTCTCTCTCTCCCTCTTTCCTCGTTTGCGTCATGGCCGCAGGTGAGCAGGATGCACCTACCTCCTAATATGGTGGTCAGGATCTCCTTATATGGCTATTCATGTATGGAGATCTATGCTAATTGCTGATCACCGGGGGCGTGTTGTTAGTTTACGATGGGTTGGCATTCATGAAGTTACACACGTGTTTACGATCAAATCTGAGTTTCCCGCACCGTTCATGAATCCGGAGTAGAGTTTTAGTAGAGTGAGCTTTTATGTGCAAATCTACACACAGATTTACTCACGTTTCATGAATGAGACCCACTGTGCGTAACTGGTTGAATCCGCTGTCCGTCAGCATACTTGAGCCTACGTGACTGGTTGAATCACTTGTCAGTCAACTTCCGCCAACCAATTGGCAGTCTGGGATCCCTAAGTCTTTCTCATCCCAGTTTGTGCGTTATACACTGCAAAAACTCAAAATCTTTCCAAGAATATTTGTCTTATTTCTTGTCAAAATGTCTAATTTCTAGTCAAAACTAACCTCTTTCCACTTTAAATGAGACTCATCACCTAAAAATTAACTCGATTTTAGATCATTTTCACTTGTTTCAAACAAATTCTCACTTGAAATAAGTTGACTTGCTCCACTATCAGATTTTTCTACTTATTTCAAGTGAAAAAAAGGCTTGAAATAAGTAAAACATGTCTAAAAACAAGCTACTATTTTATGTATAAGTATGTATATGTAAGGGATAATGTATAGTTCGGAGGTTGTTATGGAGAAATAAACCCCGACAGGTTGTATGGAATGGTATGGTTTCATACAACCTGACCAACTATACATTATCCCGCTTAGAACACGGCCTACAACTAAATCATTCGATAATGTAACACAAAATAATGATAAAAAGAGATTTTATTCATGTAAAATTAGACCGTTGCTCGGGACGCCGCTCTGACCAGCGCAGCACAGAAAAGAGAAACTATGCAGGATATTTACTTTATGTTTCATTTTTACCGTCATTAAACAGCTTCGGACTAATAGTGATGTTAGATAAACGACTTGTAACCTGTTACAGGGAGAGTGGAGGCTCCTAAGTTATTTCCACATCGTGGCTGAAAAGTAAACTTGCATCAGAACTTCTGACCGTGTCACAGCTCCTCTCCTCTCTGTAGCTCCGCGACACAAACGCACCCCATAATCTCTTGTTTATGACAGATACGACTACACAAAATACATCGTAACGTGTATGGTAATCCATCGATCCACTGATTGATTATCAAAGGCTTCAAATGCACGAACGGGAGGAGGCTCAGCAAAACAGCGGCCGTGACCGGACATGCAGAGTCGGCCGTTGCTATGGAGTCCCTAGCAACGGTCCGCTCAGCGGTGGTCTATCGAGAAATAAACACCGCAGAATATTGGTGATTGACCAATCAGAATCGAGTATTCAAGAGAGCCGTGTTCTAAGTATAAATATACTTATTTTAGGTATAATGAGATTAGTTTTGACTAGAAATTACATTTTGACTAGAAATAAGACAAATATTCTTGGTAAGATTTTGAGTTTTTGCAGTGTTGCAGCTGGCATGGAGAGAGACGAGAGAGGAGACCAAACCTGTCAATCAAAACAACGGCGGAGCGCTTCGAGGGGGGCCAGGGAGTAATCTCGCCTCGGGCACCAAAATGGCTAGAGCCGGCCCTGCCTACAATCATAAAAACCTTCATTATATGACACAAACTTAATGCGTCTTTGGGTGTTTTGATGAGAACGTCTCATTCCTGAGCGTAGAAACCAAACCCTGAGCTCTTCAGTCACGTCTCTCCACCACATCAGAGCTGAGCCGATGACGCCGACGACCCCAGAGAGCGGAGAGCTGAAGGAGTTACGACCAACTCCTAAAGATGCATGAAATTAACATGAGAAGAATGTGACGTGTGTTTTAAACCATGTGACTCATCAAGAGGATTTGAAGAGTTTCCCCACACACAGAGCTTTTATTCTTCAAAAAACCAGCTCTTTGAAAATCTAATTAACTCTGAGGCGTTAACATCAGAAAGAATCCTACATTTCCCATGATGCAGCAGCACAATGTCCATTTAAACTCTCCACACTGCAAAAAATCAAAAATCTTACCATGAATTTTGTCTTAATTTTAGTCAAAATGTCATTTCTAGTCAAAATAAATCTCAGTCTACTTAAAACAAGACTCATCACATTAAAAAGCAGCTTGTTTTTAGACACTTTTTCCCTCTTTCAAGTATATTTTCACTTAAAATAATCTGATAGGGGAGCAGGTGTTTCTTCCTTCTTCCAAAAAAACTTGCTTTCACTGGCAGATTTTTCTACTTATTTCAAGTGAAAATGTGTTTGAAACAAGTGAAAATTGTCTAAAAACAAGTTAATTTTTGTGGAAAGGGACTGTTTTGACTAGAAATGAGACAAATATTCTTGGAAAGATTTTGAGTTTTTGCAGTGACGATGTTTCACAGCTGGTTTCAGACCTCTTGTGTGTTAAATTAGCGGACTGGCCCTTTAAATATCATCCAGCTGCCGTCTCATCCAGCCAACGCTCTCATCTCAATAACGGTCGGAGGCTGGTTCCTGTTTGTCCCAACAGATGTTCCCTCCCTGGCCAACACATCCCCCCCCCACCTCCTCCTCCTCTTTCTTCTCCTCCTTCTTCTCCTTTTGTCAGCACCGCTGCTGTTAAACGTCTCGGAGGCAGATGGCTGCAGCTCACAGGATCAATCTCTATCTCTGTCCAAAGGTGGACGCTGTAGTTTTTCTAATTGACCAACAGATGTTGAGTGTGTGTTGGAGCTGCTGAAACATCTGTGCCTGAAGGTGTGTGTGTGTTACTGTCACACATCTGGATTCAGGCACAGTCAAGTTTAAAGACGGACATCACTGTAGTGGATCGATGAGGTCGATTCCTTCTGTTCATACTGAATGTGGAAAGTCTGTTTTTCTTATTGTTGCAGCTGCAAAACCATCTGACTCTTACCAGACTTTTATCATTTATCATCTTATTTCACCTCCAGCTGCTCCTGTTTTCAATTAGACTTCTCTGTTTTCAATGTATCTTTGTCACTTTCACTTTTTGGTATTTCTGATACGTTCATTCATTGTATGTTTCAAATGTTTTGTCTTGGCTATATTGTAAATGGGGTTGCTTCGAGTTAAAATAAAGGTTATAAAATGCTTAATTCTACCACCATATATTAAATATGACAATTCTAATATTTAAGCTCTAATGTACAATGTTTGTTTTTGTTTTTTTATGGAAAAAGAAGGAGAGGAGGTGATTATAAGGACCCTGAATGCAACACAGGATGAGAAAGAGGAGTTCATGATGCTGGTGAGGGAGATGTGAAGTATTGATGAAGAAAAACACTTTCAGTCCTTCACTCTGCGGAGCCTCAACTCAACAACACAATGTGGAAAACTGAGGAAACTTAATTCAACCCAAACCACCACATTTCACCAAACCTCAGAGTTAGTTACACCAGACCGAACTGTAACTGCCCCACAACACAAAACCTTGTTCACTTACTGTCACAACAACAACAACTTGATCGATGTTACAGGTTAGTTTGTGTTCACATCCTCTGAGCTCAGACGTCAGACTCTTCGTCTGTGAAACTGAAACTTCCTGTTTCTGTTCTGTGGCTGTGATTCATAGATTCAGATCATATTCCTTTCAACTTTCAACAAAAACTCAAACTTTTCTAAAGCAGGGACAGATTTCTCTTAGGAACCAGAGAAGAATCTGAAATCTGTCATAAGTATCAATAAGAGAAATTAAGTATGACAGCTTCTCTCTTATGAAATATTTAATTAAAAACAACAGTGACTGGTCTCTGTCAGAGATGAAGACACCATGTTATAAAGAAGACGGAGCAGTGAACCACCACAGTGTTTCTCTGGGTGGGGCGTCGGATGTGTCGAGACAAGCAGACGCTCTGTTGGTTTGTTACTGTTACTGCTCCCAGGAAGGTTTCAACCACCAGCGCCTCGTCCACACGTCCACACGTCCACACATCCACACGTCCACACCCACTGACTCGTCGACTCACAGGACAGTCGGACGCTGTGTAACCATCAGTATACAGTGGCATCAGGCAGAAGTTTGGGCCCCCCTGGTTTAAAATGTCTGTTAATGTGAACAGTTCAAGATGAAATGATCTCCAAAAGGTGTAGAAAAGTTAAACATGAAACACTCTTTTCCAATATGTTCATCAATATCAGTGTATTATTATTTAGTTTTCTAGAGTTTCAGAGTGAAAAAGGGAAACAAAGCAGCAGCCTGCGACAGAATGGGAAACCCAGGAGACTTGAACTCTCAGACAACTTTGACCAAGGTATCGGACAAGATATTTACTATTTACACACCTTTTCCTTCAGGCCCTTTTCCTTTTCTGTCAGTTCAAACATGGAAAAGATGAAAAAATAGGCCTTTTGGAGATCACTTCATCTTCAACTTGCTTCTCTGCAGATTAGCAGGTCATTAACCCTTCGGCATTTATCATGAACACATCTCGTTTCCTTTTATTTATTATATTTTATTCCATTTTGTTTGGTTTGATATATATTCACTTCTGTGTCATTGTTTTACTGCATGTTTCTACTGTACATTACCTGTATCTATTTAGTTTTACACTGTAAAAACCCAAAATCTTACCAAGAATATTTGTCTTATTTCTAGTCAAAACGAATCTCATTATACCTGAAATAAGACTCATCACATTAAAAAGTAGCTTGTTTTTAGACACTTTTTACTTCTTTCAAGCAGATTTTCACTTAAAATAATCTGACAGTGGAGCAAGTTTTTCTTTCTTATTACAAACACGAAAAACTTTCTTTCACTGGCAGATTTTTCAACTTATTGGGGGGGGCTAAACTTTTCTTTTGCATACCACTGTATGAACACACACACAGACCCAGCGTGTGCACACACACCAGCTGCTACCGAGCTCTTTCTCCTCGGTGATGCCCCCCACCCCCACCTCCGACCTCCACGCTCCCTCACCCAGGTCTGACCTGAGCTCCGGTTCCCCTGGGAGCCCACACCAGCCCGACGGCGGCTGTTTAAACAGCGTGGGCGGTGGTGGTGGGTGGGGGGGGTGTAGGGGTCTCCTCTGACTCCTCACATCCTCTCATTATTACAACAAGGGTTAGGGTCAACTCCATGTGTCAGAGATAACAGATATGGAGAAGGTGCAACAGGCGGCGTGAGGAGGAGGACGGTGGCTCAGCGGGGACAGTCTGGTCTCTTTGGGGGGTGTGTGGGGGGGTTGGGGGGTTGAACTCACGGACCCAGAGGCCTCTGATTTAAAGGTATAATGTGTAGGAATTCCCCCCATCTAGCGGTGCGGTTGCATATCTGAACGTATTCTTGATGTTGCATTCACGTGAAATGGGGCAGACGTCAGACAGACAACAGACGCTGCATGTAACAGGATAAACAAGCGTCTATGTAAACAAGTGGTCCGCCAGCACGAGGCAAAACAATACAGGCCTGACAATATGTTGTCATGGTGATGTGGTATTGTTTTACCGTCTTTCTCTGGTGGAGTAAAATAACATCCGGTTGGTTTGCCGACGGCCGTCTGCCTGACTGCACCTGAATGCAACACCAGTGCCTCCGTCCTTCCTCACCCTACACAGTGGTGACAGTTTTAAAGGGTCAACGAGGAGTTTTGGAAAAGTGAAGTGTTTTCACGCTACATTTATGAGCCTCCGCACCGTGAAATTCTTTGACCGGCGCAAGACAGACTCATGTTTTCATTCATCAATAATTAAAGTCAGAGGTTGGAAGACGATCACATACCGTCGTAGTTCTCATGACTCGCCGAGCAGCGTCCGCCAAACCGAAAGTAAGGAAACGCTGGTCAGCTCGCCCAGCATTTCCACCACCACTAATAATAACAAAACAACGATAGAGACAGAACAATATATTTATCGAAAATGGGCCCATTAACATGTGTGTGCGTGTAAAAAATGGCGATGCAACATGGCCGCCTCGGTTCGGTGCGTTGCCCACTTATGTATTTGTAACGACTTGTAACAACTCATTCTAAGGTACCAGAAAGCTTTACTTTGTATGCGGGTGTGATTCCACTTCAGTGAAATACGGATTTATGAAAGACAGATTTGATTTTTTGCTAATAAAAAGCAAAATAAGTTACACACTGCGGCTTTAAGCAGAAGGCTTCCTGCTATTCCAGGTAGCAGCCGCCCAGTGTAACAGTAGACACACACACTGGAGTCTGGTTATGCCAAGCTGGGCTGTCTGCAGGTCTGACAGACTTGTATATATTTGTAGTCTATAAACAGACCTCACGTGGAGGTGGAGGGGGGGTGAGGGACTGGGTGTCAGGACACAGCAGCAGGTGTCCATGTTTCCTCCTGGAGAGCCAGAGCGCGCTCAAATACCGCACATTTATAACTTTACTTACACTTTACCAGCACATGCTCGAGTTAAAATACAAACTAACTACATATTATTATTAAATATGATGTTAGGAAAAATTCGGCTTTGAAAATAAACCAAAAAAACTTTAAATAATAATAAATAAACCTCTTAATGTGGACAGAATCGGGGACTTTCCTCTCATGGTAACACCGATAGCCACCGGTGCTAACAGGTTCAGAAGAGGAGCAACAACAACAAAAAGTGTTGAACTAATGAAAGCCGAATTAATCAATACACTCATATTGATTAATACGACGCATTACGCAGTGTTACGTCACGCGATAAAGCGACGTAATCGAGCTGTGAGTTGAAAACGTGGGAACATTTTGAACGGAGTTTGGTGGGAAAGTAAAAAGACTAAGAGCAGCTTTAAACCACACTAGCAGGCTGCTAACTCTTTATATTTAAATATATACATATAAACAGCTTTCACTTTCACACAAACAACAACTTACTTTAACTCCAATGAATGAAGCTCCTCTCTCTCTCCGCTGCTTTCATCGCTTCTGCTCCTTTAAATTAAAAAAAAACCCACGTGTTTTTCTTTTTTCTTCCCTTCCTTCCTTCTTCTTCCTCCCGTTTCTGTGAATTATTATTGAGGAAGAACAACAGGAGCAGCAGCAGCAGCGTTTATGGGGTTTTGTTCCCGACGCGCTTTTGTTATGATAATGATGAATTCCTCCTCAATACAAAAAAAAAAAGCATTTAAAAAAAAAATCCCATAGACTTAATAATAATAAAATATTCTGTTCAACAATAGATGATCCGCTGCTGCCTCCGCTTGTCCCACTTCATTCAAACTGTTGTTACAGTCATTGTTGCTGCTGGTTCAGCTGCTCCGCACTGAGCCCATTGTCTGACTGAGACACAGAGGAGGAGGAGAAGAGGAGGAGGAGAAAAGGAGGAGAGGAGGAGGAGGAGGAAGACAGAGGGAGGAGAAGAAGAGGAAAAAGAAGAGCTGGAGCTTGAGGGACAAACAGCTGGTTCACACTCATCCCTCCAGTCAGAGCTGCTGTCAGCGGAGAGAGAGGGAGAGGAGGAGGAGGAGGAGCAAGAGAAGGAGAAGGGGGAGGAGAGAGAGAGAGAGAGAGCACGTGGGGGGTAGAGCCAGATTCAGCGTCACCGCATGGAGTTAACTAATCTATCAATACCATTTATTGATTTATTATAGACAGGCAGCCCTGTAGTATATAATATAACTATTTACACACCTTTTCCTTCAGGCCCTTGTCCTTTTCTGTCAGTTTGAACATGGAAAAGATGGAAAAAAAAAATAGGCCTTTTGGAGATCACTTCATCTTCCACTTGCTTCTCTGCAGATTAGCAGGTCATTAACCCTTCAGCATTTATTAAAAACACATCTCTTTTCCTTTTATTTATTATATTTTATTCCATTTTAGTTTGGTTTGATATATAATCACTTCTGTTTCATTGTTTTACTGCATGTTTTTACTGCACATTACCTGTATCTATTTAGTTTTACACTGTAAAAACTCAAAATCTTACCAAGAATATTTGTCTTATTTTTAGTCACAATGTCTCATTTCTAGTCAAAACTAATCTCATTCTACTTAAAATAAGACTCATCACATTAAAAAGTAGTTTAGAGGAGGAGCAAGAGGAGGAGAGAGAGAGAGGAGGGGGAGGAGAGAAAGCACGTGGGGGTAGAGCCAGATCCAGCGTCACGCATGGAGTTAACTAATCTATCAATACCATTTATTGATTTATTATAGACAGCCAGCCCTGTGGCTTCTTCTTTTCTTTTTTTTCTTTTTTTTTTATTGAGCTCCTGTGATTTCTGTTTTGCCAACATTCACTTCAGGAGTTAATCAGCTGTGTCAATAAAGATCGGTTCAATCTGAGAGGAGGAAGCCAGAGAGAGAGAACAAAGGTGAAGCCTCCTGTGATACCAAACATTTATCCTGAGCCATAAAACCGACTCATTAAAGCATTAAAGAGTTTCATCTGTGTCTGTTATTACACTGTAAAACACTGTCCACACTGTAAAAGAGGTAAAACTGTGTCAGATCTTATTGGGTCTCCTAGTAGGTAATATGTTTTATTATATTGATCATTTCATTTCATTTTTGATTTATTTCATTCATGGTAGGCTATGTACATTCTCACATAGTTGCACATATACATCGTGTACACATTTTCACCATGAATGAAAAGGAGCAGGATGAAGAAAAAACGTTTAATACCTGCCCTCACACTGTGTGATCTAATCATGGATCACTGTTTTATAAGATGCCATATTGTTTATGAGCTGAATCTGAGTCAGGGATCAATAACTGTACAACTCATCAGGGGGTCAAGATGACGACCCACTTCCTGTTTGTCGGGGTCACACTCCAGGTGTGTGTCTTCACATGTTTCATGTGCAAATATGATTTTTGTGTATGAAGGGACACAAATCCAGATAATAATGTAGCCTACATTTGCTACAGGCCTGATGTGTTTAATCAGTTCTGGAGCCTCTAAAGGTCTCAAAAATGTATTATTATTACTTATTTATTTATTTATTTATCTATCACAAATGTATTTTCTAATTACATGAATGATTGATAACTGTTAATGAGAGACTCTACTGCTTTAATAGTGAACTTTTATGATACTTGGGGCATTTAAGGGAATATTTTAGTGACTAATATCAGAAAGAGAGATCTTATTGATCTGCAGAGAGGGCTTTAGGTTAAATTACAGCTAAATATACAGGTACAAACACACGACGAGATATAGAAATACGTCTTTACACATTTGTACAGTATTATATATAGGAGGAAAAACAGATCATGTGAGGATATGATATCAAATATTTGAAGATATTTCCTTTGTATGTTTTTATTCTAAACCGGTTTCTCTTTGTCTTTGTGCAGAACATTTCAGGAGTTTTGCAGCCTTTTAAAGTCTCAACAAAAAAGGAAATTGAATCGCATTAAGAAGAAGTAAAGAAGAAGTATAACTGTCTTATAATTGATATCTGAGACTGAGCTGCTTTAATAGTGAACTTTTATGATATTTGGGGCATTTTAGGGAATATATCTAGTTACTTTATTGATCTGCTGGGAGGGCTTTAGGTTGAATTACAGATCAATATACATGTACAAATATATAATATGAGAATATGTCATTATACAGTATGATAGGAGGAAAAACAGATATAATATCAAATATTTGAAGATATTTCCTTCGTATGTTTTATTATAAGATGGTTTCTCTTTGTCTCTGATATTAAACAGTGATCATGGATCATTGATCTCCCTCTTGTTTCCGTCCTCGCGGCTGAGTGAAGGCGAGCGGCCGTTATCCGTGTCAAACATCAGCTCATCTCTCTTTGAACAAACTGGCTTAGTGTCTCTCCCGCGGCCTCGTGGCTTCGCTCCCTCCGCCGGCTCGTCTGATTTATTCTGTAAATCCGGCGGGATTAAAACCTCAACACGCGTGTGGAGCAAATTCATTCACATGACGTGGAAACAAAACCACAAACTGTTGCTGCTCCGTTTTCTACCGACTGTAACAACGCTGACACGTCAAAGCCATTTAACACTGTGCATGTGTGTAGATGTATGTGTGTGTGTGTGTAGATGTATGTGTGTGTCAATGGTTCTCAACGTGGGGTCTGGGGACCCCCAGGGGTCCTTGAGAGGGTTGAAGGGGGTCCCCAACTTTTTCTTGAAATTTTACCAGTTTTTTCTAGAAGGTCTTTTGTTTTTTTGTGTGTGTTTTTTATTTTATTTTACCACTTTTTCTCGTTTTTTTGTAATAACTTTTTTGAGGAATGTTACCACTTTTTTTCTAGAATTTTTTAAAACTTTTTTTATTTTTTACTTTTTTTACGAGAAATTTTACCACTTTTTTGAGAAAATTTTTACTTTTTTTTTTAGAAGTTTTACCACTTCTTCCTTTTTTTTCTTTTTTGAGAAATGTTACCACTTTTTTCTAGAATTATTTTTGCTTCTTTTTATTTTTTACTTTTTTTAACAAGAAATTTTACCACTTTTTTTCGAGAAAATGTTTACCTTTTTATTATTATTATTTTTTTACCACTTCTTCCTAGAAATGTTAAAACGTTTTTGGAGAAATTGTACCACTTTTTTCCAGAAATGTCTCTATAATATTTCCTAAATTTCACGCCAATGGTCCTAATTTAAATGTACAAAAAAGTGACATTCTTTAGTCTCAGGACAAATATTTGTGTATTTCTGGTGTTTACTTCAAAATTTGGTCCAATGGGGGTCCGTGGTCTAATTTGTGTCAGTTTAGGGGTCCTTGATGTAAAAAAGTTTGAGAACCACTGACCTGTGTGACCCTGCAGCAGGACACAATGTCCCATTAACGTGTCATTAACGCGTCGTCATGTACACAACCGATGGGAGGGGTAAGTGACCAATTAGATCTGAGCCACTTCCTGTTTCATCTCTATCAGCCTCCATTATCACTGGACGTGTAAACACACACACACGCACACAGACACACACCAACCTGAAACCCTCTCTGGGGCTGAAGTCAGAGCCGTCTGGGTGGGTGGGGGGCAGAAGGGGCAGTAAAAATAGCCCCGTTCTCCCTCTCAGGTTACCTCGCCACAGTCCAGGTTGAAATACCAGAACACACGCACACAGGACGCTTTTCATGGAGCGTTTACAGAGGAATGTTATTAGTCCACGTTGTGTGTAACACTACATTCACTTCCTGTGAGTAACGATGAGTCATCATGTCTCACACACACACATTTTGTCTCACACACTCTGTCAGTTGCGATGGTACCGTTAAAGTGTCGTTAAAGACGTTAAAACAGTGAGTCAGCTGATTCTCTACATGAAAACTCATAATTAAACATCAACAAAGTTCAATCTGATCAGTTTCAGGGACTCGATGTGAGAAACAGTGAATCAGGAAAAATCTCAACCACTGTCAGTGATTTATTACAACATTTACATTTACTGTTACTTTTATTGACTGATCTACTGGTGGTTTTCAGTGTTTTTCCTGTCACAGATGCTCTTCTAACACACACACTACAATATGAATGGATGAGTCGGGTATTGAACCAGCGATCTCCTGATCCACAGGGAGTGGCACCGTTTCATCATGTTAAATCTGATGATACAGAGACGTGAATATAACTTTTACCAACAGATTTAAATGCAAAGACAAGCTGAAACCGTCTTTTACAGCACTTTGCTCTACCAGTCACATTTAGAGTCATAGCAGATGTAACACAGACATTTACACAGCTCTGTCAGATTCAACCCTCTTTGTATAAAGCTTGACTCTGGTGGGACTCGAACCCACAACCTTTGAATCTCTTTCGGTTTCTAGAAGTCCAATGCCCTGTCCATTGCGCCACAGAGCCACAGACAATCATGAAACAACTTAATGTGGTTAAGACGTTAAAAAGCAGGAGGAGAATTTAACTTTTAACGACAGATTTTAATCAAAACTTGGTCCAACTTCTTCAGTCAATTGTTACATAACAGTCTCATTTAGAGACTTAGACTTCCATGGACATACAGCAGACGTAAGTGTTAGCAATGGACAACATTTACTAATTTCTGTTCATGTCAAACCAACTCCACAGTTCTCATGATCCTTTCACCTCTATATAAAGCTTGACTTTGGTGGGACTCGAACCCACAACCTTTGAATCTCTTCCCTCACTGTTAACCTAGAAGTCCAATGAGCTGTCCATTGCGCCACAGAGCCACAAAGAAACTATGACCTGATCTATTTAACCTTCATCCATCAAAGTTTTTCTGAATTTTCAGCATTTGTATGTCTTTGTAAATACTTTCCTTTAGTTGCAGTGAGTTGAGCCTCCAGGGCCACCGTAGCTTTGGAGTAAAGCAGGAGAATTTAACTTTTACTAACATAACAGATTTAAATCCAGAACTTTGCACTGTTAGACAGTCAGAGAGTTAGATTTCCATTGATAAGATGTAACTGTTATTTAAAGCGCGACTCTGGTGGGACTCGAACCCACAACCTTTGAATCTCTTTCTGCTTCTAGAAGTCCAATGCGCTGTCCATTGCGCCACAGAGCCACAGATGAACTACAAAAATATCTATTTAATCCTCATTGATGAAACCAAAATTTACCAAAATGTTTTTTAAAAAGTGGATGTTTGTGACTTTGCAAATGTTTTGCGGTGAGTTGAGCCCTCAGAGCCACCGTAGTTTTGAAGTACAGTAGGAGGAGAATTTAACTTTTACTTACAGATTTAAATCCAAAGCCGCCGTTGAGTTTAAGTTTTCTTTTACACACACATTTAGAGTCAGAGCAGATGTAACTATTACTTCGTATAAAGCTCGACTCTGGAGGGACTCGAACCCACAACCTTTGAATCTCTTCACCCTCTGTGTTAATCTAGAAGTCCAATGCGCTGTCCATTGCGCCACAGAGCCACAGGGCCAGTGTCAGAGTATGAGTTCAATAAAGAACACCTAAACATGTGACGATAACAGAGAAGAACAAGACTTTCTCCAATTTCTTCTTTATCTATCAGTCAATTGTTACATAACAGTCACATTTAGAGACTTAGATTTCACATGGATATACAGTAGATGTAAGTGTTAGTAATGGACAACATTTACACAGTTCATGTCAAACCAACTCCACAGTTCTCATGATCCCTTCACCTCTATATAAAGCTCGACTCTGGTGGGACTCGAACCCACAACCTTTGAATCACTTCCCTCACTGTTAATCTAGAAGTCCAACGCGCTGTCCATTGCGCCACAGAGCCACAGGGTTAGTGTAAGAGTGTGAGTTTAATAAAAACACCTCCACATGTGACGGTAAGAGAGAAGAACTAGACAAAACTACACACAAAGGTGATTTAGTGTCTCAGATCGATATATGGAAGATATGACTGTTATTAATGTCACAGTTTCTACCTTCACCTCTTTGTATAAAGCTCGACGCTGGTGGGACTCAAACCCACAACCTTTGAATCTCTTCACCCTCTGAGTTAATCTAGAAGTCCAATGCCCTGTCCATTGCGCCACAGAGCCACAGAGATACTATGACCTTCATCGACCAAACTCACAATATTTACCAAACGTGACAGCAGATGTTTTTCTGAATTTGCAGCATCTTTGTGTCTTTTTATATATTTTTCTTTAGTTGCAGTGAGTTGAGCCTCCAGGGCCACCATAGCTTTGGAGTAAAGGAGAAGAATTTAACTTTAACTAAAAGATTTAAATCCAAAGACTTGGTCCAGTTGAAATTGTCTTTGCACTGTTAGACAGTCAGAGGTGTTAGATTTCCATTGATATAAGATGCAACTGTTACTTAAAGCTCGACTCTGGTGGGACTCGAACCCACAACCTTTGAATCTCTTCTCCCACTGAGTTAATCTAGAAGTCCAATGCGCTGTCCATTGCGCCACAGAGCCACAGAGCCAACAACAAACCATCACCATCTCAGTGAACTATACACTGTGTAAATCAATATATGCCATCTTGATCTATACGTCTCACTTTACTCCGTCAGCTCCTGAACACAGACGCTGTTTTATCCCAGTCAGTAAAACGAGCATCAGTCTCCTCCCTCAGCTCTGAGCTTTGTGTTGTTCTGCAACCAACATGTGGACAGTATTTCATTGTCAAGACTGAGCAGCCGACAGAAAATCCATTCCTCTCCTCCTCCTCCTCCTCCCTCCCTGTTCCTACATTAACTCATTAACAGGAACCTCTCCATGCAGTCGATGCCTGTTAGAAAGCACACGCTGTGCATTTCATGGATCAGACCAGACGACCAGATCGATGCTGCACTGCAAAAACTCAAAATCTTTCCAAGAATATTTGTCTTATTTCTTGTCAAAATGTCTCATTTCTAGTCAAAACTAATCTCTTTTCATTTAAAATGAGACTTGTCACCTTAAAAAATAACTTGTTCTTAGACATTTTCACTTGTTTCAAACAAATTTTTTACTTAAAATAAGTAGAAAAATCTGCCAGTGAAAGCAAGTTTTTTTGTGCTCGTAATAAGGAAGAAAAACTTACTCCACTATCAGATTTTTCTACTTATTTCAAGTGAAAATATGCTTGAAAGAAGTAAAAAGTGTCTAAAAACAAGCTACTTTTTATGTGATGAGTCTTATTTTAAGTATAATGAGATTGTTTTGACTAGAAATAAGACAAATATTCTTGGTAAGATTTTGAGTTTTTGCAGTGTGGTGCACCCTGAAGCAACCCGAAACCAGATCGCAGCGGAGCAGAGTGAATTATGGGAAAACACAGCTGACGTTACCTTGTGACAGGCGGACGGGCTGCGTGACCTGGAGCCCGTCGACGGCGCACAGATTCCCACAGGGATGCAGTGTGATGAGCCCCGAGCGGTTCTCTATGTAGCAGTGCTGAGCGGCCACGCCGGGGCCCTGGATGCTGATGTCCATGGGGCCATGACCCAGAGTGGTCCGACCTGGGGGGAGGAGGAGGGGGTTAGATACAGTGTGGGGGAGCACATACTGAACATATTGATCTGATATTTATTATTATTTAGTTTTTCTGATTATGTTTATTTGTGTATTTGTAAATGGATCCCCAATGTGACGACGAATGGGGGTCCGTTTAAAGACCAACAATGTGTTGTCACAAGACAATCAAAATAGTCGAACAATTAAGTCAAACTACAAAAATATATCAACTACAAATCCCTTAGTACAACAATAGGATAAAAGAAACCTTTAAAATAGCCAATAGCTTATTAAAAGTTGTTCAAAATATGATTTCTTTATGCATAACTCATGGTTTAAATATCTGACTCAAACCTTTGAATCTCTCTCTCTTTGAATCTCTTTCTGTTTCTAGAAGTCCAATGTGCTGTCCACAGAGCCACAGATACACAAAATCTATTTAATCTCCATTGACCAAACTCAAATTGACCAGAACTTTACAAATGCTTTCTGAAGTTGCGGTGAATTGAGCCCTCTGGGCCATCGTAGTTTTGGAGTTACCAATGGACGACAGTTCCACAGCTCCATCAGATTCGCTCACTCATGATCTGACATAGTTTCTACCTTTGTCTCTTTGTATAAAGCTCAACTCTGGTGGGACTCGAACCCACAACCTTTGAATCTCTTCACTAACTGTTAATCTAGAAGTCCAATGCGCTGTCCATTGTGCCACAGAGCCACAGAGAAACATGAAATTAATTAACGTGGTTAAGATGTTAAAAAGCAGGAGGAGAATTTAACTTTTAACAACAGATTTTAATCAAAACTTGATCCAATTTCTTCTTTAACTATCAGTCAATTATTACATAACAGTCACATTAAGAGACTTAGATTCCACATGGATATACAGTAGATGTAAGTGTTAGCAATGGACGACATTTACACAGTTCTGTTCATGTCGACTCCACAGAGTTCTCATGATCCCTTCACCTCTATATAAAGCTCGACTCTGGTGGGACTCGAACCCACAACCTTTGAATCTCTTCACTCACTGTTAATCTAGAAGTCCAATGCGCTGTCCATTGCGCCACAGAGCCACAGAGAAACATGAAATTAATTAACGTGGTTAAGATGTTAAAAAGCAGGAGGAGAATTTAACTTTTAACAACAGATTTTAATCAAAACTTGATCCAATTTCTTCTTTAACTATCAGTCAATTGTTACATAACAGTCTCATTTAGAGACTTAGATTTCCAGGAGAATATAAAGTAGATGTAAGTGTTAGCAATGGACGACATTTACACAGTTCTGATCATGTTGAACCAATTCCACAGTGTTCTCATGATCCCTTCACCTCTATATAAAGCTCGACTCTGGTGGGACTCGAACCCACAACCTTTGAATCTCTTTCTGTTTCTAGAAGTCCAATGCGCTGTCCATTGCGCCACAGAGCCACAGACACACCGATTCTATTTAACCTTCATTGAGAAAAAAGTGCCTGTTTGTGTCTTTGCAAAAGCTCCCTCTCATGATCCTTCACCTCTATATAAAGCTCGACTCTGGTGGGACTCGAACCCACAACCTTTGAATCTCTTCACCCACTGTGTTCATCTAGAAGTCCAATGCGCTGTCCATTGCGCCACAGAGCCACAGGGCCACAGGGCCAGTGTCAGAGTATGAGTATAGTAAAAAAAAACATCTCCACATGTGACGATAACAGAGAAGAACGAGACAAAACTAAGACAGAAAAACGTTTTTATTTTCTAAATTTGCATTTTTTTTCCTTTTAGTTGCAGTGACTTGAACTGTCAGGGCCACTGTAGTTTTGGAGAAAAGGAGAAGAGAAGAATTTAAATTTGACCAGTTTCCAACTATCAGTGAATGCTGATGTGAACGCTTGACTCTGGTGGGACTCGAACCCACAACCTTTGAATGTCTTCCCCCACTGAGTTAATCTAGAAGTCCAACGCGCTGTCCATTGCGCCACAGAACCACAGACAAATATGGAACATCTTAATGTGGTTAAGATGTTAAAAAGCAGGAGGAGAATTTAACTTTTAACAAAAGTTTTGATCAAAACTTTGAATTTCGTCTTCAACTATCAGTCAATTGTTACATAACAGTCTCATTTACACAGTTCTGTTCATGTCAAACCAACTCCACAGTTCTCATGATCCCTTCACCTCTATATAAAGCTCGACTCTGGTGGGACTCGAACCAACAACCTTTGAAACTCTTTCTCTTTCTAGAAGTCCAATGGGCTGTCCCTTGCGCCACAGAGCCACAGAGAAAATAGATCTATTTAATCTTCATTGACCAAACTCAAATTTACCAAACATTAGAAAAAAGTGCTTGTTTGTGTCTTTGCAAATGTTCAGCAGTGAGTTGAGCCTTCAGGGCCACTGTAGTTTTGAAGTACAGCAGGAGGGGAATTGAACTTTTACTGACTGATTTAAATTCATAGACTTGGTCCAGTTGAAGTTTTCATTTACAGCACTTTGCACTATTAGTCACATTTATAGTATTACTCAGGATCTGTCACAGTTTCTACCTTGACCTCTTTGTATAAAGCTCGACTCTGGTGGGACTCGAACCCACAACCTTTGAATCTCTTCACTCACTGTTAATCTAGAAGTCCAATGCGCTGTCCATTGCGCCACAGAGCCACTGACAAACATGAAATTAATTAACGTGGTTAAGATGTTAAAAAGCAGGAGGAGAATTTAACTTTTAACAACAGATTTAATATCAGATAATCAAAACTTGATCCAATTTCTTCTTTAACTATCAGTCAATTATTACATAACAGTCACATTTAGAGACTTAGATTTCACATGGATATACAGTAGATGTAAGTGTTAGCAATGGACGACATTTACACAGTTATGTTCATGTCAAAACTCCACAGAGTTCTCATGATGCTTCACCTCTATATAAAGCTCAACTCTGGTGGGACTGGAACCCACAACCTTTGAATCTCTTCACCTACTGTGTTAATCTAGAAGTCTGCTGTCCATTGCGCCGCAGAGCCACGGACAAACACGGAACATCTTAACCACGTTAAAACCATTAACTGGACCCAGAGTCTGTAATAAAAATTATCTATCTATCTATCTATCTATCTATCTATCTATCTATCTATCTATCTATCTATCTATCTATCTATCTATCTATCTATCTATCTATCTATCTATCTATCTATCTATCTATCTATCATTAAAAAGCAGGAGGAGAATTTAACTTTTAACAACAGATTTTAATCAAAACTTGGTCCAATTTCTTCTTAACTATCAGTCAATTATTACATAACAGTCTCATTTAGAGACTTAGATTTCACATGGATATACAGTAGATGTAAGTGTTAGCAATGGACGACATTTACACAGTTCTGTTCTGAGACAAAACTACAGAAAAACGTTTTTATTTTCTAAATTTTTTTCTTTTAGTTGCAGTGACTTGAACTCTCAGGGCCACCGTGAGAAGAAGAATTTAACTTTGACCAGTTTCCAACTATCAATGAATGCTGATGTGAAAGCTCGACTCCAGTGGGACTGGAACCCACAACCTTTGAATCTCTTCCTGTTTCTTTTTTTTTTTTTTTTTTAAGTATATTTTTAGGCTTTTTTGCCTTTATTTGATAGCACAGTGAGACAGACAGGAAAGGGGGAGGCAGAGAGAGGGGGAATGACATGCAGGAAAGGCCCGACGCGGGATCCGAACCGGGGATGCCTGCGTTGAGGACTGTAGCCTCTACATGGGGCGGCTGCTTTAACCACTGCGCCACGCACCGCCCCAAATCTCTTCCTGTTTCTAGAAGTCCAATGCGCTGTCCATTGCGCCACAGAGCCACAGACACATCAAATCTATTTTATCTTCATTGACCAAACTCAGATTTACCAAACATTAGATCCATTACTGTTTCTACCTTCACCTCTTTATATATAAAGCTCAACTCTGGTGGGACTCGAACCCACAACCTTTGAATGTCTTCACTCACTGAGTTAATCTAGAAGTCCAACGCGCTGTCCATTGCGCCACAGAGCCACTGACAACCATAGAACATCTTAACGTGGTTAAGATGTTAAAAAGCAGGAGGAGACTTTAACTTTTAACAACATATTCTAATCAAAACTTGGTCCAATTTTTTCTTTAACTATCAGTCAATTATTACATAACAGTCACATTTAGAGACTTAGATTTCCACGGATATACAGTAGTATACACAGTTCTGTTCATGTCGAACCAACTCCACAGTTCTCATGATCCTTCACCTCTATGTAAAGCTCGACTCTGGTGGGACTCGAACCCACAACCTTTGAATCTCTTTCTGTTTCTAGAAGTCCAATGCGCTGTCCATTGCGCCACAGAGCCACAGAAAAACATAGAAAATCTTAACGTGGTTAAGATTCTACAAAGCAGGAGGAGAATTTAACTTTTAACAAAAGATTTTAATCAAAACTTGGTCCAATTTCTTCTTTAACTATCAGTCAATTGTTACATAACAGTCTCATTTAGAGACTTAGATTTCACATGGATATACAGCAGACGTAAGTGTTCACAACTCCACAGTTCTCATGATCCCTTCACCTCTATATAAAGCTCAACTCTGGTGGGACTCGAACCCACAACCTTTGAATCTCTTAATCCTCTATGTTATTCTAGAATTCCAATGTGCTGTCCATTGTGCCACAGACACATCATGACTGATCTACAGTGTTTAACCTTCATTGATGAAACCAAAAGATTGTTGGATTGTTTGTGTCTTTGCAAATGGTTTGTAGTGAGTTGAGCCCTCAGAGCCACCGTAGTGTTGAAGTACAGCAGGAGGAGAATTTAACTTTTACTGACGGATTTAAATCCAAAGAGTCCAACAGTTGAAGTTTTCTTTTACAGCACTTTGTACTGTTCAGACATTTAGAGTCATAGCAGATGTAACTATTAGACAGCTCTGTCAGATGCACCCACATCACAGTTTCTACCTTCATTTATTCGTATAAAGCTCGACTCTGGTGGGACTCGAACCCACAACCTTTGAATCTCTCCACCCACTGAGTTAATCTAGAAGTCCAATGCGCTGTCCATTGCGCCACAGAGCCACAGACAACCATGAAACAACTTAATGTGGTTAAGATGTTAAAAAAACATGACATTACTATGAAACTGACGATTATTTCTAGGCTATTTCTAGACATTATGACGTAATTAACGGCTTGTAAATTAAAGGGTTAACAAATATACTTGTTGCTGTGAGCTCAGCGACACCTGAAGGTAACACGAGCGACACCTGAAGGCAACACCTGAGTGAGTAACAGCCAGAGAACAGAGACTTTAATCAGACAGATAACTCAACCTGGAAATGACCCCGGTGCTGACAGAGCAGAGGTCAAAGGTCACGGGATGAAACCTAAATGTGTGTGTGTGTGTGTGTGTCTGACCCTCGGGCAGCGGCAGCAGGGTGATGGCCGTGCTCAGACGTCCACTCCCCAGACTGACCAGGTGGGGGCGCTCCGCCTGGAACTTCAGCCCCTTCCCCGTCTCTATCAGGTCCAGAGGGGTGCTCTGTGGAGGAGGAGGAGGAGGAGGTCAAAGGTCACCACAGGTTAATAACAACAAGGTTTCTATCTGAGTTTAATATTCAGACTCATCCATGTGAGATTTGACTTTATAAATGTTTTATTTTGTTGTGTTTACATCAGGTGAGTTCAGGTACAGTCTGTTTTGGGGTAAAATAAAGTACCAGACTCCGTTCACACAGTCTCAGACATTATATTCATGCATACAGGAACATAAACATGATATTTAACAATAACAGAGCTGCAGGTCTGAACAATAATGTTAAATAGAAATCAACTCAACTACAGAAACAAATCAAAACTAGTCTAAGAACTATGAATCAATAGATAATAATCAATGATTAATTCTGGCTCCAAAGAGTTGTTGTAGTTGCAAATCTGTTAATTTGCATTTTTGCAACATTTGTTGTTGGAAATTTACTATAAAACACAAAAACTGCAACTGTGGGTTCCTTTTTTTTTTTGGACACTTGAAGTTCACAAAATAAACATTTTCAGCCAAATATTTGTTCTATAAAAAAAGATGTTACAACTGCAACATGTAAACAGTTTACTCAAGTTTTACAACAGTTTTTTTTGGCATGCTGCATGACGTCTCCATGGAAACGGCCCAGCATCAACAGTTTGTTTGATCGTTTGAAGCAGTTTGATGGAAAGAAAAGACGAACGTGACACTTTATTTTACAATATGTGTAAAATAAAACAGATTCTCAGTCTCAACTCTTTACATTATTTTGGATTGTTTATTATTATAGGATGTATTTTTTTTAAAATCTAAATTCATCCTATGCTCTGCTGGATCAGAGTGATAGTTTTCGTTCCTTCATGTTTTGAACACAGGCGGTACAAAGAGAAAGTTCATATGGAATGTGCCTGTGATTTCTTTGTGTATTTAATTTCATTAGGAAGTCATTGGCCGTAATAGAGTTGTTCCTGTTTTCTTTTCTTTTCTTTTCTTTTTCTGTCCATATTAATTACAAGTAATCTGTCAGACCGTCTAGTTTCATGTCAGAAGGAAATGATTAAGTGGCAGGGAAAGTAAAGTTATCTACATCCTGCTGCTGTCCAGGCATCGAAGGTGTAAATTATAATCTCAATACGTCATCTACTGCCTGGTAAAATCTTGATTCATTTACATTATAGCCTACTATGATCTGTCCTTTCATTTTATATTGGAATATTATTTGGGCAAGATTCATAATTTCAACATGAGGTCAGCAAATAATCTTCATCCCACTTTTTTCAAGTCTACTTTTCTCTCAGTTCTCAATTAGATTTAGAGGTCTGCACTTTTGTGAATTCATTACCAATCCACCTTAGAAACTGCACAAGCATAAAGAAACAAATAATTCACTTTCTATTGGCCCAGTTGAGCAACGCATAACTCACATATTTTCTTTACATCACCACACAATATTGCTTTTCTCTCTCTCTCTTTTCTAATTGTTTTATGTTGTTCTTCACATTACTGTAAATTAAATGTATGTTTAAAGCAGAAGTAAGCGATCCGGTGGTTTTGTCTAACTTCCTGTCAGCTGATGGAGTTAGCAGTCCCCGCCCTCGTCCCTACGTCACCACATTCACACGCATCCCTTGGCTGCACACATTTTATGCCGTTCTCTCTCCTCATTGGATAAAGGTTGTAGGATACAAGGAAAGTTTTCTCCTCGGCTCAGAGCAGAGCAGAGTGACTGACAGACCCGTGTTTCAGACCAAACACTCTATGTAAGTAATTGCTGTCGGAAGATATAACTATTTAAGACTTATATTAACACAAACATTCCACTTACTTCTGCTTTAATTTTATCTGCACTTGACAAGCCCTTAGGGTTTTTTTTTGGTTTCTCCTGCACATTTGCTTTATCTACTGTATACATTGTATGTTTTTTTTGTTGTTCTACTTTTTACAGTAATATGCTGTTTTATACATCTTTCATGTGCTAATAAATACAATACAAAATACAATAGCCTACAATTTCCTCAGTAACATACGAATTGAAAATGTCCACCATGCATGAAACAAAAAACATGTTGAATGACAATAAATTCAAACTGAATTTAGCGTTCAGTTCAAACTTTTGACTCTCCACCTCTGAACCTAAACAGTTCATCCTCCTCTTCCTCCTCCTCCTCCTCCTCTTCCCTCCTCTTCCTCCTCCTCCTCCTCCATCAGCTCAGCAGCTTCTCTGTGTCTGAGCTCAACAGACGAGCGCTTCCTGTCGTCAGCTGAACTAATTGACTCAGCGTGACACCAACAATGTGAATGTGTAGCATCACAGAGAGAGGGATGGAGAGAGATTGTTATATTATTGTTCTCCTTAATTATTATTAGGATTATTTTTTTAATTCCAAACACTTACTTTGGCAAAATGTACAATGTATGTGATGAAAATAAAACCAGTTGAACTGAACAGAGGGAGAGACGGAGGTTCGTCCTCTCTGGCTGTTTACATATTCCTCTGCACACTGAGGCGAGTGTGTGTGTGTGTGTGTGTGTCTCTATGTGTGTGTGTATTGTGTGTGTCTTCTTCCCCCCTTCTTCTTAGAGAGACTGTGCGCTGTCGGCTCAGAAAAACGGGGGGTGGGGGTCGGGGGTGTCGCCATGGCAACTGCACTCTGCAATTAAGAAACATGAAGCTCCTGGAGCGAGAGGAGAGCGGACACGTGACGGAGCAGCTTCACCTCCGGCTGCAGCTCACAAACCCACAAACCCACTTATTATCCACCTGCTTGTTTCTTTTTTACACCTGTGACGTGTCGACGTGTTGACGTGCTGCTGCAGCTTCACATCCAAACTTTTATTTCATGGTTTATGAAGCTTTAAATGATCAAGGAGCTGCAGACACGTGTTTTAATATGAGAAGAGTTATTAGAGGCATGAAAATGTTTAATTATCTAGATTTTAGTCTAAACAATAAAATGGGTAACACTTTATAATACTGTAAGTACACATTATTAAGCATTAGTTAAGCTTTAAAGGGCTAGTTCAACATTTTGGCAAATTGGCCCATTGCCATAATCCCTATAGTCACAGCAGTAGGTTCATTGTCGGTGCAAGCTGTTTTTAGAACGGTGGAGCAGAGACGTGAGCTGCTCAGAGCTACGCTAGCGCTCTGGTGGACAAGTTGTGACCTGCACATTCACCACGCTATGAGATAATAACACAATGTTACCAGACAGAGTTGTTTTAGAGGTAAATACAGAGACTGCTTGATGAAAAACTGTCCCTGAAGGCAACGCGCATCAGTGGTTTTGCATGAGTTTATCAGCATGGTGAATGTGCAGGTGAGTTAAAAATGTTTTACTCATCATTGATCAGCACTAACTGTATTTATAAACTACATACTAATGAGTAGTCATGTGTTATGAATGAAGAATTCAGTATTTATTAATGCTTATCTAATGCTTAATAGTGTGTATTAGCTATTATAAAGTGTTAGAAACATAAACTGTTTCCTCCCTCTGTGGTTAAACCCTGGCACTCAGGTTCATCCTGCGACCTCTCTGCTCTCACTGATCTTCTTCTCAGAATTTACAGGTATTTATAATCTGATTTATTGAATAAAAGTCTGTGATAAATATAAAAAAATATTCCTGTTACTGAGAAACTTTGCATCATGGGAGACGGAGCATCATGATAATTCACTAAAGAAACATCTGATTTAACATTAATGAGATTAAAACTCTGAGTGTTAATGAGCTGAGGGTCGTCAGTCAGCGACGTCGTGTTTTTTATCCCCGTACGTTTTCTTATGTTCAGACCACAGCGATGGTTGACTCAGCCTCTCCCTGTGTGTGTGTGTGTGTGTGTGTGTGTGTGTGTGTGTGTGTGTGTGTGTGTGTGTGTGTGTGTCTTAATAGGATTATCTGACTGTCGGTGGAGTGGGGTCAACACTAAGAGGATTGTCGAGATAGAGACTGGCTGGGAAGCACTGGAGGAGCGAGGGGGGGTCTTACTGGGAGTGATGGGAGGAAGAGGAGGAGGAGGAAGAGGAGGAGGAGGAGGAGGAGGAGGAGGAGGAAGAGGAGGTGCCTGCAGGGCAGCGCTGCAGGACTCAGCAGCTTCTTCTGCTGTGTGCTGCTGCTCCCATGTGGCGACGCTCTGTGATGTTTAATGCATGGAGATGGAGCCACATTAACATACGTTGAAAAACACCGTAGGTCTCCTACACATGTAAATGAAATGAATTCACTCACTGGATTTAATCTCTCTGTGCTTCATTTTCTCTGATTTTCACATTGTTAAATCATATTATTTCATATTTATTCCCAGGGCTCCAGTCTGTCACCCATATGGGAACATTTTGCCCCTAAAATTTGAGAGTGTGCAAGTAAATATTTCATCTACTTTTCTTTTAACACTGGTGAAACGTAGAAGTGGCGACTGAAAGAATCTGTAATCTGTCGTTACAGGTGTCAGACCGATGTGTGTGAGGATGATGAATGGAAAGAAAATGTGAATATTAATTTGCTTTGCACTCAGTTTACTGTGTGCGGCCAGAAATGTTCTGCTTGCGCTCCTAAAATTGTAAGTTGAAGGAATAGTTCACCAAAAAATTAAATTCAGTCATTAATGACTCCCCCTCATGACACCTCCCTGATTTTTATTCCTCAAAGTGCATCTGGAGACCCGGGAGGCCGGTTCGTAGTCCAACGAAAACTTTATATGAGATTAATATAGCGACCGACACAAAAACGTCCATAAAACTACACAAAAACCGAGATTTGGGCTGACCAGGAAGAGGAGCTTCTGCTACAAACAAGCTTGAAATATAGACTTATTTAATTTTTTTCAGAACAATTTCGCATTTCGGGGCTTCAATACAAGACAGACGGTACGATACGAGCAGCATGGAGGTACTTGGATGTTTTTTGGTGTGTCTTTTTATTACGAAGACAGATGGTATCCATTTGCAACCGTTATATGGACATGCACTGCTACGCCGAGACCCCCTGTAACTCAGAGAAGCCACGGAGGACTCTGAAACTTCTCCCAGCCCTTAGTCCACATGAGGGGGAGGAGATAATGAGTGAAATTTGAATTTTGGGTGAACTATCCCTTTAATATTCCTCCACACTGCTCGTCCACTGCAATCCAAGTGTCCTGAAGGGAGATAGTCCAGAGTTTACTGGAAACGACCTCATTTAGGACATTTTTACAGCCTAAACAGTCCTGTATTGAATTTGCCTGGGGCACACGCGGATGTGGACTTGCCTAAATGAAGTTCTTTCCAGTAAACTCTGGACTATCTCCCTTCAGGACACTTGGATTGCAGTGGACGAGGAATATTAAATGTTTTTTGTGTAGTTTTATGGACGCTTTTGTGTCTGTCCCTATATTACTCTCATATAAAGTTTTGGTTGGACTAGGAACCAGCCTCCCGGGTCTCCAGATGCACTTTGAGGAATAAAAAACTACTCCGGAGTATTCATCAGCATGAGGGTGAGTCAATAATGACTGAATTTCATTTTCTGGTGAACTATTCCTTTAAGGGCCACTGTGCTACGGGTTAAAAAAAAGTCAGTCTGGAGCCTTGAGTCTATTGATTTTGAATTTTGAAATGAGACGGATCAGTTTAAATCTTCCTCACTGGAGAAAATACAACTGAAACTGAGAGAAGCCCCGCCCACTGCAGCTTCACTTCCTGTCTGACACCGACCACACTGAGCTCATATCATGATAACTGATGATGAAACAATAAAAAGCAAAAAGGTTAAATTGATAGAAAATATAGTCAAATCACATCTGAGTTGATTATTATTATCATATGAACAAATATTTCTAATGAGATCATTAAAAACTGTTCACAAAAGAACAACAAAGTGTCTGTTCCTTCAACATATTAACATAATGATGTGTTTCCTCCAGTCTTAAATCCTCCACAGTGTCGTCTCTTTGTGGGTCACTGAGTTTTTTTATTATTAAAAACTATATTTTTCTCTGTAATTAATTAAAACTTTCTCTTAGTTTTTCAGCCTCAATCACTCGTCTCCAGTTTCTTATTGAACTTCTCTGTTTGTTTAAAATAAACTTTTCTTTTCCTTTTGTCCCAGTTTCCCTTCGAGAAACCATGAAAGTTTAATCGCAGCTTGTTTTATATTCAAACTGCTACAGTACACACACCCCCACACACACACACACACACACACACACACACACAGCCCCCCCCACCTCCCTTTAAGGCCTGATGGGATTGTCTGACCCAGCAGGTGGGAAGAGAGACGACGTCCAATCTGCGGCTCTGTCTAATTACTGACTCTGTCTGAAGATTCCTACTTTACAACACACACACACAAACACACACACACACACACACGGACACAGATGCTGTCAGGACGCGTCATGGCAGTAACAATAACAGTATCAACAACATGCAGTCCTGTCTACAATGGTTACAAGTAGAGGACAGAGTCAAGGCTGCACTACTTGTCTCAATATGGAACATTACAGTTTAAAACACCTTTATACCAAGACAATCAGCTAAAACACAATCATGATTCATACACACTGCAAAAACTCTAAATCTTTCCAAGAATATTTGTCTTATTTCTTGTCAAAATGTCTAATTTCTAGTCAAAACTAATCTCTTTCCACTTAAAATAAGACTCATCACCTAAAAATGAACTTGTTTTTAGATCATTTTCACTTGTTTCAAACTAATTTTCTCTTGAAATAAGTAGAAAAATCTGCCAGTGAAAGTAAGTTTTTTGTGCTCGTAATAAGAAAGAAAAACTTGCTCCGCTGTCAGATTTTTCTACTTATTTAAAGTGGAAAATTTGCTTGAAAAAAGTAAAAAGTGTCTAAAAACAAGTTAATTTTTAGGTGATGAGTCTCATTTTAAGTGGAAAGAGATTAGTTTTGACTAGAAATGACATTTTGACAAGAAATAAGACAATTATTCTTGGTAAGATTTTGAATTTTTGCAGTGCAGACGCCACCAAACAGGCAACACAACACAACGCTTCCCAAACCAAACACCAACTTTTTGAAGCACACAGTAGAATACAGATCAATGAAAGCATGGAACTCCTTCACCACTGCCAATAACTAAACTCACACACAAACTAACATTCAAAAAGCAAATTACAGTAAAAACTATCTTGGAATTTTATATCTGTAAAATAACATACGCACACACACATACATGTAGGGTCGTAGGGTTTCTTGTTGTCATTTTCATTTGTTTTACCCTTTTATTTTATGTTATTTTAGTTTAGTTTATTTTATAACCACTGTACATGGGAGTACAGTATCTTACATATGTTCTTTGATGTAGATGACAATCCGATTGTGCAGATTTAAAGGGACAACGAGGAGTTTTGGAAAAGCTAAGCGTTTTCACACTACATTTATGAGCCTCCGCACACACCGTAGAATTCTTCGACCGGCGCAAGACGGACTTCATGTTTTCATTCATCAAGAATTAAAGTCAGAGGTGTTATTATCATGAGCGTCCACGAAACCGAAAGTAAGGAAACACTGGTTGGCTCACCCAGCATTTCCACCATTAATTAAAATAACAAAATAACCATAGAGACAAAACGATATATTTATCGAAAATGGGCCCATTAACAAGTGTGGGTAGCGTAGATTCATCCACATTAACGCGATACTTTTTTCTAACCAAATAGAAACTCCTCGTTGTCCCTTTAATGTACGTTTTTGTTGACTTGTCTTGTCTTTCTCGTGTTGTGATTGTAGATGTATGTTTAAATGTAGCTACTGGTTTTAAATGTGGACCCCAGGAAGACTAGTGCTGCTCTAGAGCGCAGCAGCAGCTAACACATAAAACTAATGAAACAAAACCATCAATAGATTGATACAGTGTGTGTCTGTGTCTGTGTGTGTGTGTGTGGACAGACACACTGGAAACATGCAACAAACTGACATATGACAGAGTTTTTCTATGGAAGCTGCCAAGTTGAGAACAATGAGACTTCTGGGTCTCTCTCTCTCTGTCTCTCTGTGAGTCTCTCCTCCCCCCACATCACCAAACACACACAAACAGAGATGGACACACACACACACACACACACTCACCTGTAACAGCTGGTGTGTCGGCCGTCCACACTCGGGCATGTTCCTGTTCAGACGGTCCATGTCCTCTGAGTTGTCCACGTCTCCCTGAGACACATGAAGATCCTGAACACACAGAGAGAGAGAGAGAGATGAGTTCATCATGTCGTCATCAAAAAATAATCATCGTTAGTGTCAGAGACCTGTGTGTGTGTGTGTGTGTGTGTGTGTGTGTGTGTGTGACATCAGGTTCTGGACTCAAACTCACAGATTTTCCACGATAAGTTAAGAAAGTTGAACCATATTTAGTGGGAAAACCCCACAACACACACACACACACACACACACACACACACACAGCCCAGACACTAATATGTCAAGGTGTGACTCATTAGTTTCATACTGTCTGCACACAGACACACACACACATACACATATTTGCACACAACAGATGGTATTTAGCAACACACTCGGAGGAAGTAACACACACACACACACACACACACACACACACATTAATGCATTTAAATCTCTTGGTAGTTGACACATTCCTTGGAAATCGGCCACCTTGGCTGCTCTCTGGCCTCCCAGTCACTATGAATACACACACACAGACACACACACACACACACACACACACACACACACACACACACGGTGCCCAAATCGCACAAATTCCTCCTTTCTTACTCATTTTTTTGGGGGGGTATTTCCATCTGCTCAGCACAGAGCTCATGTCTATAAATACACCACATACGTCTCTGTGTGTGTGATAAAAGTGAGAAAACACTTTAAAGGGATAGTTCAACATTTTGGCAAATTGGCCCATTGCCATAATCCCTATAGTCATAGCAGTAGGTTCGTTACCTTTAATTGTCGGTGCAAGCTATTTTTAGAACGGCAGAGCAGAGCCGTGAGCTGCTCAGAGCTACGCTACGGAGGCTCATGGGATTTCTTGGTTTCCCTCGTCAAACTCATCAAATACACAATCCAACAACTCCACAACGCTCTGGTGGACAAGTTGTGACCTGCACATTCACCACGCTATGAGATAATAACACAACGTTACCAGACAGAGTTGTTTTAGAGGGAAATGATGATGACTGATGATGAAAAACTGTCCCTGAAGGCAACACGCATCAGCTGTTTTGCATGAATTTACCATGAGCCTCCGTAGCGTAGCTCTGAGCAGCTCACGGCTCTGCTCTGCCGTTCTAAAAATAGCTTGCACCGACATTAAAGGTAACCAACCTACTGCCATGACTATAGGGATTATGGCAATGGGCCAATTTGCCAAAATGTTGAACTATCCCTTTAAAATCTGGTGTTTTTACTGTAATTTTGTGAGGAATCACACACAGTAAAAACACATAATTAGAGCAGTAAGTGAGCGTGCGAGTGAGTCTCTGTGTGTGTGTGTGTGTACCCGCAGTCATTTGCACGCCTAAAATGTTGTGTTGTGCAGCGAGGTTGGAAAAATGTGGTTGTGATGATCTGCAGCCCGAGGAAACACAAAACCCTCCGCTGCAGTGTCATCATGTTTGCTCTTGTGACAGAGCCGTGAAATAATACAAAAAAAAAAGAAAAGAAATATAAAAACGCTCCTCAGCAGAGCGAGTCTGCAGCCTGCAGTGAAGCCTCCAACTGTACAACAGCAGAAAAGAAACACAAATGTTGTTGAAAAGTCCCCATCTGTTACTAAAAAAAAGGAAACAGCCCAACCTGCTGCATGCACTGCAAAAACTCAAATTTTGTCATTTGTCTTGTTTCTAGTCCAAATGTCTAAATTCTAGTCAAAACAAATCTCATTATACTTAAAATAAGACTCATCACATAAAAAAGTAGCTTGTTTTTAGACACTTTTTAGTTCTTTCAAGCAATTTTTCCACTTTAAATAAGTAGAAAAATCTGACAGTGGATCAAGTTTTTCTTTCTTATTACGAGCACAAAAAACTTGCTTTCACTGGCAGATTTTTCTACTTATTTCAAGTGAAAATTAGTTTGAAACAAGTGAAAATGATCTAAAAACAAGTTGATTTTTAGGTGATGAGTCTTATTTTAAGTGGAAAGAGATTAGTTTTGACTAGAAATGAGACATTTTGACAAGAAATAAGACAAATATTCTTGGAAAGATTTTGAGTTTTTTTGAGCAGTGTGTTTTTCCCTCTATAGGAGCTGGGAATTACCTTTCTCCAGTTGTCCAGTAAACGCATCGCCTCCATGGTCTCTCCTCCAGACTCACTCAATCCTATCAGTGTGAACCTGATCGATCAAGCTGCGACCGATAACTCTGATTCTAACACCACAATATTAACAATAACAACACAACTGTCTGTAACGCAGCGTTTCCTCTCTCACAGATTGTCTCTTTGTCTTTGTCCCATTCAGCAGGACGACGTGGTGCTGCTGCTGCTGCTGCTGGACCTGTTGCTGCTTGCTCCACTAAACTAAGACCTGCATTCCTGACTGGCAGCACCTAAGTCCCAGATAACAGAGTGTGTGTAAGTGTGTGTGTGTGTGTGTGTTTAAGCCATGATCAAAAGAGGGAAGGGGGGGAAAAGAGGAAGGGAGGATGAGAGAGTGATGAGTGAAACAGTTGGATAAAAAAAACCAACAAAAGGTCAGAAATAAAGTGATGGACGTGTTGAAGCAAGAAGAGGAAGAAGGAGAAGAAGCTCTGCTATTAAACTGAATGCAAAATGTCCCATGATGCATCAGTGCACACGTCTTCATGGATAAAAGCATGAATGGAGTGATAGTGGAAACAGAGGGATGAAGTAGACGGAAGCAGGTGGATGGGTAAAGAGACGACCGATGAGTGTGTGGCTCTGTGGCGCAATGGACAGCGCATTGGACTTCTAGATGAGCACAGAGGAGGGGGAAGAGATTCAAAGGTTGTGGGTTCGAGTCCCACCAGAGTCGAGCTTTATATAGCTCATTAAGCACAAAAAACAAAGAGAGAGAAAGAAAAAAAAGACGGTGTAAAACCGAGCTGAGCAGAGCAGACCGTCGACAGCAGGAGGACAAGCTGGTGGTCTGTTAATCAGAGGGTCAGCGGTTCAATCCCCCCTCTGATCTAATAGGAAAGTCATAGAAAAGGCAATTGGATGAATGAGTTGTTAAGTCCAAAGCACTTTTAATTGTCTTAATGCATTGCACTTTTTTTGTACTGCACAACAACTTTACCTATATAGGCCTACCTATATATTTATATAGATATTTATGATTTGTATTTAGGGTAGGTGTATATTATAATATTTATGATTGAGACAATTATTATGTGTGTATATATGGTATATATTTATATAGGTATTATGTATTATGTAGTTACAAACTGAAGAATAGTTAAAAAGGGGTGGGAAATTAAAACGTTTTTTACTTCTTCCTACTCCTTTTTCAAACAATGTGCAGTGTTTTGTTATGTCTTGGCTCTATTTTTATATATTTTTTTCTTTCTTAAATAGTTACATATATTTTTTTATAGGCCTACATGTTTGAAAATAAAAATTCATTCATTCATTCATTCACCTACAGGTACAATAGCTATAACCTGAACATCTGATCTCTAAAATGCAGATGAATTACACATGAAAGGAAAAAGAAAAAAGCTATTACTGTAATCTAAATGAGACTGAGTTTAATGGTAAATATACATCCTACAGTTTCTCCTACGACTCAGCACAGCAGGTAATCCCATGTCCAAGATGCACTAATCCGACCAAAACACACGGTCTCTTTATCAATTCTAATGCCAGATTACACACTGAGCTAAGTCACATTTCTGTATCTCTAATGTACTTCAAGCATCTGTTCTTCTTTCACTGTTTATAATTTGAGATGAACCACAAGTCCATTAAAACAAAAAGAAAGGAGGTTGTTTACATCATGGATCGAGCCACTTCACAACCAGAGAAACAGTTTCAAATGGTTCTTGTTGTGTTTTTGTTTTTCCATTATTGTGTCCAAGTGCACAAAGTGAAACTAAAGTAGCTAGGACATTCCCAGCAATGCAACATTAACTAAATATCCATTGAAGATAAAGAACTACAGCAGCTCTAGTCGACCTTGTCGTCCACATCAAACCCTTCCTTCGTCCTCTCATTGTGTCATGTGATCATGTGGCTGGTGGTGGTGGTAAACCTTCCACCTCGGTGAGGAAAAATGAATTCCTCTGTGGGTTTAAAGGAATGAAGAGTAAGGTGGAAGGAAAAGTGAGAAACATCCTGGGACGGACTGTAAACAAAGCCACGTCGTCTACCATTATAGAAAACCTCCTGCATTCACCCACACAGGCCCCTTTTCCTTCCCTGGGCACATATAGATAGAGACATCATTTCTTCTCAGCAGACAGGCGTGGTGCACTAACAACCTTTTAGCCTGTGAGCCTTTATAGAGGTCCACATTTAACTCAGACAAATGTCTAAGAGCATGCAGTGCACTTGTCATGTTGTTTAATTTCAATCATTTTAAAGGCCCCTGCCTACACTGCAAAAACTCAAAATCTTTCCAAGAATATTTGTCTTATTTCTTGTCAAAATGTCTAATTTCTATTCAAACTGATCTCTTTCCACTTAAAACAAGACTCGTCACCTAAAAATTAACTTGTTTTTAGATAATTTTCACTTGTTTCAAACTAATTTTCACTTGAAAGAAGTAGAAAAATCAGCCAGTTTTTTGTGCTTGTAATAAGAAAGAAAAACTTGCTCCACTGTCAGATTTTTCTACTTATTTCAATGTTTGAAAAAAGTAAAAAAAATGTCTTAAAAACAAGCTACTTTTTAATGTGATGAGTCTTATTTTAGGTAATGAGATTTGTTTTGACTAGAAATGACATTTTGACTAGAAATAAGACAAACAGTCTTGGTAAGACATTTGAGTTTTTGCAGTGAGTGTACGCAAAAGTCTCTGGTTTCTGCTGATGTGTCTCTGTTAGGCTACTTACAACAGCAAATGAGCCCATCATTGTCAAGATACGCTATTTGTAAGTAGTCTAATTAAGGCATGGTCGGGTCGGACCACTGATGAAACGATATGAATAGCCTAGATAGCCTACATTACGCTGATAAAAAAAAAAAAAAAAGCAAGTCCCGTCTTCTTTCCGACGTTTCCAAAACTAATATACACACGCCGGCCAGACAAACGTCTTCATGACAGTGGGAAATGCAGTCTTCATTCCGCCGCTTTCGTCCACAGGGGCCGCCAAAATCAACTCTAAATGAAAAGTCTGTAGGGGCTTTAAAG
Organism: Trachurus japonicus; assembly: GCF_045865225.1. Lineage (NCBI taxonomy): Eukaryota > Metazoa > Chordata > Actinopteri > Carangiformes > Carangidae > Trachurus > Trachurus japonicus. The sequence goes on along the minus strand of NC_140919.1, from coordinate 9,633,306 downwards.
CCGCCGTTTACCTAGTTGACCATGCAACCTCAAACTAGCCACATTAGCTTGCGGTTGCTCTAAGCTAAGCTAATTAGCTAGCTGGCCCTTTAAAATCAAATAGCCCACATAGCCTACTGTTGCCATTGAACGAGCTAGTTACTGAGCCCTGTAACCTCAAATTATCCACATTTGCTTAGCTCAAAGTAGACTAGTTCGCCTAGCAACCCCCAAATACTCAAACTAGTGACGTTGACCTATTAAATCCTACTGTGGTTATGAAGTGAACTATTACCCCAGCTGATCCACTGACCTCAAACATACCTATTTTTAGCTCAAAGCTAGTTAGCTTATCGCGGCCCTCAACATCAAACTACATTAGCCTACTCTTTATTTAGGTGAGCTAGTTAGCATAAGCCTACCAGTGTGAGAATACCGACTTCTCCTCCATTATTTTAAAATGAATGAAGCACTTTGAATGCAAAGTTCTTCCCAGTCCGCCATGTTTCGGTTATTCTGAGTCTCAAATGCTTTGAGGTCAGAAATTGGCGTTTTCAACTGGGACATTCAGAGTTCGCAGCATGAGCTAATTAGCCTAGCAGACCCTGTAACCTCCTTCTATCCACATTAGCCTACTTTCTCGGTGAGCTAGTTATAGCTAATGAGCCTGTTGATTCTCAGGCTTTTCAAAATAAAACCATGGGGGATAAACAGGTTCTTGCCTTTCACACTTTCTCTTTACATCTTTACAGGAGATTTTATTCCCTCTTTGCTGTTTTAAATTTAATTTTCTCAAACTTTTTTTCTCTGCTCCTTTGAGTTGGTCTGTTTGTTCACACCACTTCAAAGCTCAGAGCTGTCAGTCTGTGGGGGGATGTCAGCAGCTCCTCTTTCTCTTTAGATCCACAAACTCTCACCGGGGAAACAAAGACCTCTCAATCTCCATGTCTTTCTCTTCTCTCACCCTCTTTCTTTCTCTCTTTCCCTCCCTCTCCTCCTCTCATGCCAGGACAGAAAGGCTGGCATTGTTTTCTGTTGAGCAGCCATGGATCTCCTCTCACACATGAGGGAGTCTTTTTTTTTTTTTTGATGGGGTTATGAAAGCGAGGGAGGCTCGATCACCATTTAACTGGAATGCAAAATGTAGAGACAGAGGGAAGAGGGAGAGTCTGCCAACCAGGGACGATGATAGAGAGATGATAGAAAGAGAAGAAAGGAGGTGCAGCTGCAGACAGGGTTTGTTTTGAATGTCTGATCTTATTCAGTGAACAAACCAATAGGATGATTTAATCACTATGAACTTATGTAGCCTATGCTTTATTCATTTAAGAAATATTGACTTATATCATAATAACCAATGCATTGATATCAATATGCAAAAATGAGCTGCAACATGTGGAGACGTCTGAGGCTAATTCATGGGAAAAGTTGTGTTTCCATTTAAGTGTGTGTTTTTTAATTTGCATATTTAAAAATTCCAGAGTGTCAACACTGAATTTTGCACATTTGAAACATATGAAAAATGTTTTTTAGTGGTCTGTCTGATGAATTAATCATGATGTGACCTAAATGTCCACTGAGACTTCTGCTCCAGTGAAGAGTCTGGAAACTGCAGCTCCATCACCATCATGTTTTCCATGTTGTTATTTAGCCTATTTATCTATTTTATATCTTGAGTTGTTGTGATGGGTTTTGTTGTTACGTTTTCTTCTCTTGCAGTGGTTTTATCGCACTAGAAATGGAGAACTAGCGCCACAACTTGTTGATTTTTGATGAAACTGCTCCTGCACTGCAAAAATCCCAAATCTTTCCAAGAATATTTGTCTTATTTTTTGTCAAAATGTCTCATTGAAAGTCAAAACTAATCTCTTTCCACTTAAAATAAGACTCATCACCTAAAAATGTACTTGTTTTTAGATCATTTTCACCTGTTTCAAACTAATTTTCACTTGAAATAGAAAAATCTGCCAGTGAAAGCAGTTTTTTTGTGCTTGTAATAAGACAGAAAAACCTGCCCCACTATCAGATATCAGATGAAAATATGCTTTAAAGTAAAAAGTAAAAAAGTGTCTAAAAACAAACTACTTTTAATGTGATGAGTCTTATTTTATGTATAATGAGATTTGTTTTGACTGGAAATAAGACAAATGTTCTTGGTAAGATTTTGAGTTTTTGCGGTGTAATAGTGGCCATGAAAAGATGAAACAAGTGAACGCATCACCACCTCTTCTGCCTGGTGTGTGGATGTCTGGATGTTGTTCACCACACACACACATAGACACACAAACACACATCACCTGAGCTTTTAGAGACGTTAAGGGAAAGTCAATCAACAAATCAATATCTGGTGTGTATTCTACCACATGCATCTATGATTTTCCACAGCTAAGACGTTAAAAGTCTATAGCCTGTACACACACACAGACGAACCAGCTGCACCGACACCTATGAACACTCAAGACAAGTTTCAACAGGTGATTCACAAGAGGTCAATACCTCTGACTGTAAAGGGATAGTTCAACATTTTGGCAAATTGGCCCATTGTCATAATCCCTATAGTCATAGCAGTAGGTTCGTTACCTTTAATTGTCGGTGCAAGCTATTTTTAGAACGGCGGAGCAGAGCCGTGAGCTGCTCAGAGCTACGCTACAGAGGCTCATTATGGGATTTCTTGGTTTCCCTCATCAAACTCATCAAATACACAATCCAACAACTCCACAACGCTCTGGTGGACAAGTTGTGACCTGCACATTCACCACGCTATGAGATAATAACACAACGTTACCAGACAGAGTTGTTTTAGAGGGAAATTCATGCAAAAACGCTGATGCACGTTGCCTTCAGGGACAGTTTTTCATCAAGCAGTCTCTGTATTTCCCTCTAAAACAACTCTGTGTGGTAACGTTGTGTTATTATCTCATAGCGTGGTGAATGTGCAGGTCACAACTTGTCCACCAGAGCGTTGTGGAGTTGTTGGATTTTGTATTTGATGAGTTTGATGAGGGAAACCAAGAAATCCCATGAGCCTCCGTAGCGTAGCTCTGAGCAGCTCACGGCTCTGCTCCGCCGTTCTAAAAATAACTTGCACCGACAATTAAAGGTAACAAACCTGCTGCTATGACTATAGGGATTATGGCAATGGACCAATTTGCCAAAATGTTGACCTATCCCTTTAACAAACGTAGAGAAGACGCTTTAAAAAACAAAGAAATACAAAACAAATGACAGTATAAAGTCCCATCTGGTCACATGACAGTTCAAATTGAAGGTCCCACCAACAGCTGGTTTCAACCATCACCAGGTTCAGTCGTGTGCTCAAAGATCTAAAACATGATTAACTGATATTATTCTCAATCTGGCCTCAGAACAGATGCAAGAAATACCTGAAAAAATGTCAAACAACTGTCTGGTCTTTATCCCATCAAGAGGATCGGATCAAATAAATAAAAAAACTCCAAATACCGACAAACATCTGTCGACCAGCAGAGCAAAAACACGATTATTTCATTTCACATTTTGACTTCTATTAGGAAAAAAGCCTCAGATGCTTTTTTTTATTTTAAGCGTCCAACATGGCCGCCACAGGATGGAGCCCATGGAGCGTTAATGACAAGAGGACGTCACTCTGAGGGCTAATGGAGAAGGAAACGAGGGGCAGGGGGGCAATAATTGGTGGTTATGTGGTTGTATCTCGTGCAGCAGCTGCTCGGCTGCCTGTCGTCTCCTGAGCTCTGATGAATGAAGCTGTCTAATAATCCTCCTTCTGCAGGGACATCCATCTCTCTGTCCTCCATCTCTCTGTCCTCCATCCCTCTGTCCTCCATCCTTCTCTCTCTGCCTGTTTATCAAACTTCATTTTCTCCAACTCTTCATTATTTCTTCTCTTTATCGTTTTGTTGCCTTCTCTCTCTCTCCGTTTCTGGCTGCGTCCTCTCCGACCTTGAGCTTTCTCTTCACAGATACACACAAACCACAAACCAAAAACTGCTGTTGTGACACTTATGAAGCAACATTATGAACATTATGAGGCGCAAATCTGGGCCCCAAGGACGAAGGGGCCTGATGCATGTTGTGGCTAATCTACCAGTAGTTTGCAATGTGAGGCGTTTAGGAGACAATTTGAAAATGTAGCGCCCATAATTAGTCTACACGTGAGGCGTTCAGGGACATCTTGAAACTGTAGCATCTAGCCTACTATTCATCTACATAGTTTGCACATGAGGTATTTAGGGAACATCTCGAAGTTGTTGAGTCTAGTAACAATCTGCATGTGAGGCGTTTAGGGAACACCCTGAAACTGTAGCGTCTACATTAGTCTACACATGAGGCATTTAGGGAACACCTTGAAACTGTAGCTATGAGGCGTTTAGGGAACACCTTGAAACTGTAGTGTCTATATTAGTCTACACGTGAGGCGTTTAGGGACATCTTGAAACTGTAGCATCTACATTAGTCTATGAGGCGTTTAGGGACATCTTGAAACTGTAGCATCTACATTAGTCTATGAGGCGTTTAGGGACATCTTGAAACTGTAGCGTCTACATTAGTCTATGAGGCGTTTAGGGACATCTTGAAACTGTAGCGTCTACATTAGTCTACACGTGAGGCGTTTAGGGAACACCTTGAAACTACAGTATAGCGTCTACATTAGTCTATGAGGCGTTTAGGGACATCTTGAAACTGTAGCATCTACATTAGTCTATGAGGCGTTTAGGGACATCTTGAAACTGTAGCATCTACATTAGTCTACACGTGAGGCGTTTAGGGACATCTTGAAACTGTAGCATCTACATTAGTCTACACGTGAGGCGTTTAGGGACATCTTGAAACTGTAGCATCTACATTAGTCTACACGTGAGGCGTTTAGGGACATCTTGAAACTGTAGCGTCTACATTAGTCTACACATGAGGCGTTTAGGGGACATCTTGAAAATGTAGCGTGTACCATTATTCTACATGTGAGGCGTTTAAGGGACATAACTAAACTGTAACGCCCATCGTTATTCTACATATGAGACATTTAGGAGACATCTTGAAGTTGTAGCGTCTAGTCTACATATGAGGCGTTAAGGGACATCTTGAAACTGTAGCGTCTACATTAGTCTAGGCTACATAGTTTGCACATGAGGCATTTAGGGAACATCTCTAAGTTGTTAACAATCTGCATGTGAGGCGTTTAGGGAACACCTTGAAACTGTAGCATCTACATTAGTCTACATGTGAGGCGTTTAGGGGACATCTTGAAACTGTAGCATCTACATTAGTCTACACGTGAGGCGTTTAGGGGACATCTTGAAACTGTAATGTCTACCATTATTCTACATGTGATGTGTTTAGGGAACATCTTGGAATTGTAGCGTCTACATTAGTTGTTGAGTCTAGTGACAATCTGCACGTGAGGCGTTTAGGGTCATCTGTAAAGTGTCGTCTTTACCAGTAATCTGCAATGTGAGGTATTAAGTCGACAGGAATTGTTTTCTTTTCTTTTCTCTCATTGAGTCGAATTGTCTGCATGGGATGGATTTAGGGAACGTCTGTAAATTACATACATATAGTTTGCACTTGAGGCATTTAGGGTACCTCTGTAAATTGCAGTGTCTGCCTTTCCTATTACTCTGTACAGTGCAGTGAGATAATATAAATGTTTTGATTTGGAGTCATACAACTGGAAGAAACTGATGATGATGTGAATGTGATGCATTTAGAGGATGTCCGACGTTGTCCGTAAATTATAGCTTCTACCCATAAATGCCTATACAGTTTAGATATTTGAGGGTCTTTTTTTTTCTTCATTATAAAGGTTGAGTTTACTTGCACACTGTGTATAGTTGTTTTTATTTTGAAGACACTGATGTGTGCTGCGTTCAAGGTAAACAGACTGGATGAAAACTGCCTCTGTTGAAGGAAGTGACTGAGAGTCTGAGAGATAAATTCCTGCTCTGAGTGTTTCTGTGGCCGAAGCCAAATGACACATTCTGTTTTTAGAGAGAAGCCACAGAAATGTAGAAAACTCAGAGGGCGGCTCCGCTACAGGTTCTTTTTTTTTTTTTTTTAAACCATACGCTGCACGTACACTGCAAAAACTCAAAATCTTTCCAAGAATATTTGTCTTATTTCTTGTCAAAATGTCTCATTTCTAGTCAAAACTAATCTCTTTCCACTTAAAACAAGACTCATCACCTAAAAATTAACTTGTTTTTAGATCATTTTCACTTGTTTCAAACTAATTTTCACTTGAAATAAGTAGAAAAATCTGCCAATGAAAGCAAGTTTTTTGTGCTTGTAATAAGAAAGAAAAACTTGCTCCACAGTCAGATTTTTCTACTTATTTCAAGTGAAAATAGACTTGAAAGAAGTAAAAAAGTGGCTAAAAACAAGCTACTTTTTAAATGTGATGAGTCTTATTTTAAGTAGAATGAGATTTGTTTTGACTAGAAATTAGACAAATATTCTTGGTAAGATTTTTGAGTTTTTGCAGTGTACATAAATCTGTAACTCATCAGAGGTAAACAGTGTGAAATGTTCTGCGTTGCTCTCTGTGTGGTACACGAACGATCTCAGAGATAAGAGCTTCTTCTCTCAGCTGTATTTACACAACTCGGCTCACGACGGGACGAGATGAGGTAAATGGTTCGAACGCAACATCATAACAACAATGACAAGATAGTTAAAACATCTGAAAGACCCGACATAAATCATACACGTCTGCTTTTTTTTTTTTAATGGAGCTTGGAGTGGATTTATGGTGAGAGGAGGAGGAGGAGAGATGCATGAAACCACAGAGTGACAACACCCAGCAGACAGACCCTCGTGGTTGGGTCCCATTAAAGCTGTGAGATACAGCACAACCACGTATGGACAGATTTATGACAACACACACACACACACACACACACACACAACGACACATCGTCTAATTATGTTATCTCATTTCACACTCTTCATCTGCCAGGCTTAAAGGCACTAAACGGGAACAATATGCACCACCAACTGTTTCGTCTTGATGCATCCAGCTCCTTGATACTCACACTGAAACAAACACACACACATGAATTCATTTGGCTCAGTCATTTCTGGAAATTTGAGTTTGAAAAAAGAAAAAGAAAAACCTGCAGAATTGAACAAAAAAAAAAGTCTGATCCTAAGAATTCAGCATTAAAGGGATAGTTCAACATTTTTGGCAAATTGGCCCATTGCCATAATCCCTATAGTCATAGCAGCAGTAGGTTTGTTACCTTTAATTGTCAGTGCATGCTATTTTTAGAACGGCGGAGCAGAGCCGTGAGCTGCTCAGAGCTACGCTAAAGACAGAGGCTCATGGGATTTCTTGGTTTCCCTCATCAAACTCATCAAATACACAATCCAACAACTCCACAACGCTCTGGTGGACAAGTTGTGACCTGCACATTCACCACGCTATGAGATAATAACACAACGTTACCACACAGAGTTGTTTTAGAGGGAAATTCATGCAAAACAGTTGATGCACGTTGCCTTCAGGGACAGTTTTTCATCAAGCAGTCTCTGTATTTCCCTCTAAAACAACTCTGTCTGGTAACGTTGTGTTATTATCTCATAGCGTGGTGAATGTGCAGCTCACAACTTGTCCACCAGAGCGTTGTGGAGTTGTTGGATTGTGTATTTGATGAGTTTGATGAGGGAAGAAATAGCCCGCACAACCTCGTTTTGCTCAAGAATATTTTACTGACAACGTTTCGGGCTTCTCAGCCCTTCATCAGGTCATCATCATAATGTGTTTCACCCGTGTAGCATATATATGTAGACGCCCCCTGGTGACGTCATCAGACGTGGGGTTTTTTGATGTATTGATGTATTTGATGAGTTTGATGAGGGAAACCAAGAAATCCCATAATGAGCCTCCGTAGCGTAGCTCTGAGCAGCTCGCCGCTCTGCTCCGCCGTTCTAAAAATATCTTGCACCGACAATTAAAGGTAACGAACCTACTGCTATGACTATAGGGATTATGGTAATGGGCCAGTTTACCAAAATGTTGAACTATCCCTTTAAAAGAACCAGATGTGGCTGTGAACCCTGCAGCACTTTCACATCTTTCAACTTACTTTTCTCCTTTATTATGTATATTTTTTTACACACTGAACAGACATCACAACTCTTTTTTTCTTTTTCTTTTTTTTTTTGGCGCTCCAAACCTAAACATGGCATTTACAAGCTGTACGGGGCTGAACATGAATAGCTCTGGTTTAGTGGGCGCCTTCAGTTGTGGCGTCTCAGCGTCAAGAAACATCTGCAACAAAAACAACTTTCTCTTTTTCTTTTATTATGTTTGACACAAATAACGTGTTAGTCGAAACTTTCACGCTGGGAAAATAACTAGTGTGTCTCGGCTGTTGTGTACAAATTGAGCTACGTTTGGTTGGTTTGAGGGTTTCGGAAAGAACACAGTCAGTCACAATACATTTTGTACTCAGACTGGTTCCCAGACTCAGTATATAACAAACAGAGTGTGTCAGCAACAAGGAGGAAGTGTGAGACAGATAGAGGAAGACGATGACATGCGGAGCGGCTTCATCCCACAGTCTCTGAGTGTCTCTATATGTGGACTTCCTGTTTCCCGTCAGCGTAGGCCAAGGTCTGGGCCGGTCTGACCTCACCACTCTCATGTTGGCTCTTATCACATCTGCTCTGACTTAGGTTTTTTATTTTTTATTACTATTAGGTTCAACTGGTGCTGAAGGAAAAAATGTAGAAAATGATGGATGTGTTTTTGCTTTTCCATGAAGATTAAATTGTCTCTCAGTGTCTTTTACAGTAAAACGCATCTAAATCATGAAGCAACAGTCTGCAGTTAGTTCAGCTTAATATAACTCCTGTGGCTGTGAAACTGTAACTTAGCATTTTTTTTGTACTTTTGGTATTGTGGTATATTGATGTGTTGATGAAAAGAAGGGATCACCGCCGACACGTCTTTTCTTGCATTCAAAATGAGTTTATTACAAGAAAAAGAACAGTGTCAAAAATGCTGAATCCTAGAGCATCTCTGGTGCCAATATGAGATCTCTCTCTCTCTTGGCCTAAAGCTCTAACCTTATATACGTTTACTAAAACTCCACCTTCTCCCACAGAAGAATATAACTGATCAGGATGGTCAGACAAAGAGAGGATCTAAAAACAGAATCTGGCCTATGCCTTCTGACATTTAACCTCTTGACCAAGCTAACTTAAACATAGATACAGTGTCAAGTATCCCCAAAAACTATGACCCAGTATTGATTAGGCCTACATAAACAAGATAATTTGTTTTTGTTCTTGTTTTTTGTCCAAGAAGTGTTGGTAGGTGGGTTTGGTACAGAGCCAGACAGTTTCCTCCTCTTAATTGCACAATTGGCTAAACTAAGATAAAAGTTTCACATAAACTAAACTAAAAAAAGATCAGATCAACTGAGCTAGGTTAATATTTTTAGCTTTTTGCTCCTTTCCACTGTCTGTGGTTTCCACTTTATGCTAACATAAACTCAGTTGAAATAAAAATAAGCCAAAGAAAGTTAAAGGGACTACAAGGAGTTTTGCAAAGCGAAAGTGTTTTCACACTACATTTCCCATGAGCCTCTGCAGGCACGCAAGACGGACGAAAGCGAAAACATTTGCCAAGAATGTTTTTTATTAATCAAGAACTAAAGTCGGAGGTTGGAAGACAATCAGATACCGTTGCAGTTCCATAAACGATGCCAACTAGCGATCCGGCGGCGTTATTCCCATGACCAAAAAGTAGGAAATGCTGTGGCGAGACGACCACTGAGTAATAATATCAAAATAACTATAAAAATACAAAACAATATATTTATCGAAAATTGACCCATTAACAAGTGGTAACGTAGATTCATCCACATTAATATGAGACTCTTTTATAACCAAGAGCAAACTCTTCAGGGGGAATCTTTAAGCTAAGATAAACTAAACTCAGATAGATTAAGCTGAGATAAGATAAACTAAATGTAGCTAAATTAAACTAGCAGGTCTACTCCAGATTTTTGGTTTATAGGCTACACCACAGGTTCACTGTCATCTACCACGGCAAGGCATAAAGATACACATGACACATTCGCTTTACATCTTAAACCAAAGATATATATTCATCTTTTACGTTTTCAAAAATATCAGAGAGTGTGTAAATAGTAAATATCTTGTCTGATCCCTTTGTCAAAGTTCTCTGAGAGCTCAAGTCTCCTGGGTTTCTCATTCTGTCACAGGCTGCTGCTTTGTTTCCCTTTTCACTCTGAAACTGTAGAAAACTAAAATAATACACTGGTATTGATGAAAATATTGAAAAAAAGAGTGTTTCATATTTAACTTTATGTCTTTTGGAGATCATTTTATCTTCCACTTGAACTGTTCACATTAACAGAAACTTTGACCCACATTTTTGCATGATGCCACTGTATTGACTTTACAACTATAGAACTCTTGATAAAAACTGGTATTGGAGCCTGAACTTTTCACCCCATTCATAGCTTTTTTTCCCCTGGCGTCAATAATAATGAATCTTTTTGTCCTGAATGATGAGCTATACCTCTACTACGCATGATAGTATTTTTCCAGTGATAAGCCTGAGCCTGAGAAACGCCACATTAAAAATGCTAATCTATGCGCGGTGCGATGCCAGCGTGTCCCTCGCAGCCTCAACAGCGTGAGTAAACACAGATCCAGCACTTTGGCACCAAAACACCGAAGCACTGGAGAGACGCCACGACCAGCAGGAAGCTAAACACACCAGCTGCCTCGTCTTGTTCAGACGCAGAGTGGTATGAACACACACACACACACAGTCACACACACAGACATCATAGTATACACACTGGAGTGGGAGGAAATGAGAGGTTACAGCCTGACTGGGAGAAAACAGGTGAGTAAAGTGAATCTCACCTTCCTAATGACTACTGTCGGGATGCCAACAATTCCTTCAATTTGTACCACATCCATGAATTTCTATGGGGCTCTATGGGCTTTAGGGCTGGTGACAGTATTTTCTCATTTACAGAGTGATAATTAAAAACAGATATCCAAAATCCCCTTGGCGAAAACTTCTGACTCTAATATGTCAACAAAATAAAACAAGAATTTTGAAAGGGGCTTTATCCATTGTTCAGATTTCGGTTCTGGAAATAAGCGCATATTTCATTAGATATTGCCTCATTTACATATTTAAACATAAAATTTGACGAAACTTGTAATACAAAAAATATTTTTCTTAATGTGAGTGATAAACTTGGGAAGTTTCATGGTGATATCTGTTAGTTAAAATTTTTACATTAAAAAACCCATAGGCAGAGGTGGACATTTTTGTCCAGCGAAGGGTCATGGGTGTTGTTAAAATGCATTACGAGTCCAAAAAATGGACTTTCCTTCTGAAACTCGGGACATCCAGAGTTTACCCAAAGATAAACCTCCTTGCCAAAAATCAGACCCCAGTGACCTTTCATTTGACCGTGGGGAGTTGGGAAAGTGTGAGAGGTGGACAAAAATGTCCCCATCATTCCGACAATTCTTGCCTCTTTTGGTTGGAATGACATCCTGCCTTTCCGACAATTTCTTTTATAGTGTATTTGGTAACACTTTATTTGACGCCTATCTCTGTAACGCATTATAACCATACTTATAATGAGGTATAATGCAGTTATAGCACTGTATAACTATAGTTATAAACACTCATAAATGATCATAATGCTTTATAACAATAATCATAACACACTATAAAGCATTTTATCATGACTTATAAAGTCAGTTATTATAATACGTTATAATTGTTAGTAACTGGCTGACAATGCCCACATCGATAATGCATTATAAATATAGTTATAATGTGTTATAATTGGCTTATAAACGTGTATAACTATCATTATAAACACTCATACATTATTATAATGCTTTCTAACAATAAGCATAACACATCATAGAGCATTTTATAATGGCTTATAAGGTCAAGTATTATAATAGAGTTATAATGCTCTATGATATGTTTTGCTTATTGAGTGTTTATAATGATACACGTCTATAAGCCAATTATAACACATTATAACTATATTTATAATGCATTATCGATGTGGACATTGTCAGCCAGTTACTAACAATTATAACATATTATAATACCTGACCTTATAAGTCATGATAAAATGCTTTATAGTGTGTTATGGTTATTGTTATAAAGCATTATGATCAGTGTTTATAACTATAGTTATACAGTGCTATAACTGCATTATACCTCATTATAAGTATGGTTATAATGCGTTATAGAGATAGGCGTCAAATAAAGTGTTACCGTGTATTTTTTCCCCAAAAGATTTTGCACTGGTTGGGTTTAGGCAATGACGAAAGGAGTTGCTAGAGTGGGAGGAAATGAGAGGTTACAGGGCTGACGGGGAGAAAACAGGTGAGTAAAGTGAATCTCACCTTCCCTAATAACTACTGTCGGGACGCCTTCAGCCAGTCTAACATTAGAAATGTGGTGACGACGATGACACATAAACACACTGCAGGTAAACACAGCAAATAGCAGCACACGACTCTTTGCTGTAGAGTAGTGTGTGTTTTTTTCTTTTTTTCTTTCATCAAAGCCGTTAAATTACGTGTGTGTGTGTGTGTGTGTGTGTGTGTGTGTTCAGCAGTTCAGAGGATCAGAGGGTTTGTCATTATCAGATTATTGTCTCCAGTGACAGTAGAAATTACACCTCAAAGCTCCACAACTGTTGTCATCATCATCATCCACAACCCACTGTTGTTGTTATCCAGTAACTCCACTGAGCTGAGCGTGGAGCCGCAGGCGGAGATGACTCAGTGTTTCTCTCTGAGCCTCATTACTCAGGAGGAGCAGTGGAAACAGCCATAAAATATATCGTTGTTTTTTTTCACTTTTTGAAAATATTCCCCCACTTTCGTCTTAAAGGGATAGTAGCATTTTTTTTAAAAATGGGGTTGTATGATCTACAAATAGCCCCTAAGTACTTTAATTGCAGTAGAAGACTCTCTGCACTCCTCCCGTTAGCAACGCCAGCCCATAATAGCCCTGCCCAGAGATTTACAACATACATTGTTGTGAATGGACCCAAAGAAACGGCCTATTTTCACGGCCTAAAAGAGGTTTTACCTGGAAAAAAATACACAGTTCCATTGTTCGCTATAATATAATTTTTTCCAGCCCTTCAAAGTGCAGGAAAAACACACTTTTTATTTGGACCTAACCAACTCATGTATCCCTCCGCCCAGCGTTAGCGCCCGCCGATCAGCAGTTGGTTTGGTCCAAATAAAAACTGCGTTTTTCCTGCACTTTGAAGGGCTGGAAAAAATTATATTATAGCGAACAATGGAACTGTGTATTTTTTTCCAGGTAAAACCTCTTTTAGGCCGTGAAAATAGGCCGTTTCTTTGGGTCCATTCACAACAATGTATGTTGTAAATCTCTGGGCAGGGCTATTATGGGCTGGCGTTGCTAACAGGAGGAGTGCAGAGAGTCTTCTACTGCAATTAAAGTACTTAGGGGCTATTTGGAGATCATACAACCCCACTTTAAAAAAATGCTACTATCCCTTTAATATTTCCACCTGCTGCGTTGCTGACGACAACTTTGCTCCACTCAGAATCCATCTTTTGTGAATCAGACGCTGGGAACCAGAGAGCAAACAGTGAAAAAGTTTCAACGTGTTATTTCCCCAATCAGAGTACAGTATTTCAAAATAAAAGCACAGATTCTCAGAGGCACGTTCCCTTATACAATTCCTCTGTGTTGAAGCCAATCAGTCCACAGAGGCTAATCTCAGCTACAGGCACCAAGACTAACAATGACCGTGAGTGTGCTGCTGCTGCTGCTGCTGCTGCTGTGCCAACAAACCGCTCACGGCCCAGGAATAATAATAATATAATAAAAAAACGCAGCGATAAGAGCGAAGGTGACGAGGAACAGTCGACGGCCGATCCCAGCAGCAGAAAAATGAACCCTCAACTCAACTCAGGCCCAGAAGAAGCTGCACTGCAAAAACTCAAAATCTTATATTTGTCTTATTTTTAGTCAAAATGTCTCATTTCTAGTCAAAACAAATCTCATTATACCTAATATAAAACTCATCACATTAAAAGCAACTTGTTTTTAGACACTTTTTACTTCTTTCAAGCAGATTTTCACTTGAAATAAGTAGAAGAATCTGACAGTGGAGCAGGTTTTTCTTTATTATTACAAGCACAAAAAAACTTACTTTCACTGGCAGATTTTTCTACTCATTTCATATGAAAATGTGTTTGAAACAAGTGAAAATGATCTAAAAACAAGGTAATTTTTAATGTGATGAGCCTTATTTTGAGTGAAAAGAAATTAGTTTTGACTAGAAATGAGACATTTTGACAAGAAATAAGACAAATATTCTTGGAAAGATTTTGAATTTGTGCAGTGTGGTAATTCATAACCAACCAGAGAGGGATTCTGGTTTTTCCAGGAGCTCCTAAATCCTGCTCGTGGCTCCGAGTCGGTCTCAGATCAGCGGGTTGGACTCTGAAGCCAGAGCAGAGACGCTTCAGGAGGCGTTTCCATCCAAAAAAACAGTGGAGTCCCATGAAAAAGTCTCCACTCCGACATCTCTCAGAGGATGTTCAAGGTACATCATGATGGTTTTCCACATTAAAATGTCTGAAAATGATGAGACCTCTGTTCTGGACTTTGCAGAGTTGTCATTTTTGTTTCCAGAAGTTTTCCCAACCCGATTTAAATCACAGTTCAGATTAAACTGCATGTGATTCGGTCACGTGTCAATGATGCACAGACTTAAATTTATCCAAAGTTTAGTTTAGTTTGGCTCTTTTTTTTAAAGGTTTTGGTCATTTTCAACTATTTATCTTAAGTAGATGAAGGATTATGAATGTGTGGATCATCAGTTAGGCTATTAGAGAAACTTGAGCACATCAGTGTGTTCACATGACGTTATGTTGGTCCGACTGACAAGCTTAGTCCGAATAAAATAAAAACACACTTTTAAAATACATGTAAATAAAGAATAAGAAGCTGTAAAATCGTGCACATTTTCCCTGCTCGACATGCTACCAGTTAGCCGCCAGCTAACTTGTGTGCAGACTGTGAGTCGTCAAACTAAACGTCTTAGTTGAGCAGCTGTAACTGTGTGTGTTTCACTCAGTACGTTTTCATGACAGTTGAAAAGAAACTAATTATAGCCTTAATCCGTCTCTAACTGCAGTGTTGTTTTTGGCAGGCATTTTAGATTTAGTTTTAGTCTTAGTCTTTTTGACGAAAATACTTCTTAGTTTTAGTCAATTTTAGTCATTTCTATATGTCATAGTTTTAGTCTAGTTTTAGTCGACGAAAACTCAACACGGTTTTAGTCTAGTTTTAGTCAGTTTTAGTAAAAAAAAAAAAAGTCTTTTAACAAATTAATTCAATAAAGGAATGGTTTTACACATAATGTTTCCACCCAATGGCAAATATTTTATGGTCTAAGGATTATGCATTAGCCTACACACAGATAAAGTGGTAACAGCCTGGTGCATTCATTTTTTTTTCTGCTGGATTATATTTAAAATGCGTCCATGTATCTTCTGGTCGAGTGACGGCAGGTGTGTTGAGCTGAATGCTGCATGTCAGGTGGTGGTGTGACCACACAAAGATGCCGCGGCTCGTCTCAGCAGCGTTGTTCTGTTGTTGACGGAGCCGTTGCTAAATCATGTGAGGCTTAGAGTAATGACAATCCACAATATCAAATTTAGAGGCGATCACAACCCTAGCACTAACATTTACGTCCGTTCTCGTCTCGTCAACGAAAACTCACACACGTCTCGTCATGTTTTCGTCATCAGAGAGCCATGTTTATCTCGTCACCGTCTCGTTATCGTCATGAAAAAAAGGGGCGTCAACTGAAGTTCATGTAAACGACTCAGACTGGACTTCTCCAGGTTGGACTAAAACACCCAGATGATTTGATTGGAAACGGATTAGCTTCTTCGTGTATATTCGCCTTAATCTGACTGAAACTGGACCGTGTGCATGTGCTTCAAACCAGTAGAGACGACACAAAGTGAAGTATAGAAGCCGCCCGAACCCACTTGGCCTGATGCGTCACTGCAGATTCAGTGCATTTCAAGTCATTTGCATATATTTTCAGCCCGAACGCGGCCCAGACCATCTCATTCGGACAGAAACACTAGTTGAAAAACTCTCAGTTGTTTACTAGGTGACAGAAAAGTCAACCAGAAGGGGTTCTGTATTAACCCAATTAAACAGGACGACATGTTTCTGTCAACTATTGAATTTCCCCCCGTTGCCTTTAAACTGGGACAAGGACAGAGTTCAGACGAGTTTCCCAACTGGAGCTCTGAGCTCAGCTCCACTCAGAGTGTCACAATTCATTCATTCATTTCTTTATTTCAGACCCAAGGGGATCCACATCGCCACAAAAGCACAATAAAACAATAAAAGAAAGACGGAGAAACTGAAAATGAGCCGAGGTCGTTGGTTCTTGGCGTCTTTTGTGACTCAGATCCCAAATCAACCCAGAACCAACTGTGAAACATGATCTGTGACCAGAGGCTCAGGGTCTGACGTGTCATTCATCCATCACAAACTAATACAGGTTAAAGGGATACTTCACCCAAAATCAATAATTCATGCCAAGGAAGGGTTTGGAGAACTTCCAGAGTCATCAAAACGCTTTAGGAGTTCCAGGGGGGGTCCGACTGGCTACGGGTTTTCATATAATGGCGGTGGATAGAGTTCACTTTTGAATGGTCCAAAACACTATGAAACATACAGATACCTCCATACTGCTCGTCTGTACTGACCCAAGTGTCCTGAAGTCGCCACATGGAAAAGTTGTTCAGAAAGTATTAATGTGATCTCTGTTTTTATCCTCCCAGTGGCTGCAAGAGATGCGCAAGATTTTCTGCAAGATGTTCTTCCATGTTTACATCAAACATCCAATGGTTTACAACAACGAACCAACATCTCGCAGCAAATCTCGCGTATGCACACAGACATCAACAGAGCCAAAACCAAAACAGAGCTAAAAACAGAGATCAAATTAATTTTTCCATGTGGCGGCTTCAGGACACTTGGGTCAGTACAGACGAGCAGTATGGAGGTATCTGGATGTTTCATAGTGTGTGTTTTGGACCATTCAAAAGTGAACTCTATCCGCCGCCATTATATGAAAACCCGTCACCAGCCGGACCCCCCCTGCAACTCCTAAAGAGTTTTGATGACTCTGAAAGTTCTCCAAACCCTTCCTTGGCATGACGGTGAGGAGACGATTGGTGAATTAGCGATTTTGGGTGAAGTACACTGCAAAAACTCAAAATCTTTCCAAGAATATTTGTCTTATTTCTTGTCAAAATGTCTCATTTCTAGTCAAAACTAATCTCTTTCCACTTTAAATAAGACTCATCACCTAAAAATGAACTTGTTTTTAGATCATTTTCACTTGTTTCAAACTAATTTTCACTAGAAAAATCTGCCAGTGAAAGGAAGTTTTTTGTGCTTATAATAAGAAAGAAAAACTTGCTCCACTGTCAGATTTTTCTACTTATTTCAAGTGAAAATAGGCTTGAAATAAGTGTCTAAAAACATACATAACTATGTATGTATATGTATAAATACACTTATTTTAGGTATAATGAGATTTGTTTTGACTAGAAATTAAATTTTTTACTAGAAATAAGACAAATATTCTTGGTAAGATTTTGAGTTTTTGCAGTGTATCCCTTTAAAAACACCTGTAGCGCCTCCATAGGCCGGTCGGTCGGTCGGTCCGGTCTACAGCGGTCCGGTCTACAGCGGTCCGGTCCGGTTCCTGACAGCGAGGTATTCCACTGCTCAGTGGCTCCGTTGACTTTTGGCTGGGCGGAGCTGGACGGGCATTCCTGCCTCGTGGGCACAAAGAGACTCTTTCAACAGCAGTAATCCTCTGGAGGAGGAGCGGGAACGCTGCAGCACACTGGACCACCGGACACACACACACACACACACACACACACACACTGCAGAGGACGGGCACATGTGTGTGTGGGGAGAGGGAAGTGGACAGTGGGTCTGAGTTTAATATCAGAATGAAGCAGGTTGTTAAAGGTCACAGCTGAGAAACTGTGTATCCTCTTCCCTTCACTGCAAAAACTCAAAATCTTATTAAGAATATTTGTCTTATTTCTAGTCAAAATGTCATTTCTAGTCAAGACGAATCAAATTATACTTAAAATAAGACTCATCACATTAAAAAGTAGTTTGTTTTTAGACACTTTTTACTTCTTTCAAGCAGATTTTCACTTGAAATAAGTAGAAAAATCTGATAGTGGAGCAAGTTTTTCTTTCTTATTACAAGCACAAAAAACCTGCTTTCACTGGAAGATTTTTCTACTAATTTCAAGAGAAAATGTGTTTGAAACAAGTGAAAATTATCTAAAAAGAAGTTCATTTTTAGGTGATGAGTCTTATTTCAGTGGAAATAGATTAGTTTTGACCAGAAATGAGACATTTTGACAAGAAATAAGACAGATATTCTTGGAAAGATTTTGAGTTTTTGTGCATCACTTGTATAGCAGATATAATATTTCAGTCATGAAACTAGTTATACTTATGAAACAGAAAGAGGAATTCAAGCCATCTGATTGGTTCTTAACTGTTTTATCGCTCAATTATATAATAAAAACCATTATTAACTAGTTATTCAATTGCAAAGTATAGTATTGTAAGTGCTGTTAAAGTTCATTGTAATTATTCGATTTGTTTAAATAATATTATTAAAATATCTGTGAGCTTGTATTTAATGTTTCCAACGTACAGAGCTCAGGTGTCTAAAGATAAATCTGAGCATCATTTTAATGATATTTAGAAAACATCTGCTAAACTGTGCTTTGTTGATTAATTTATAGAAATAAAACAAAGTAAATACAGAATGTATTGTATTTCTTTTGCCCAGTGCTGCTCAAACCTCTACATACAATCAACATCTATAACAGAGCATTTTTTATTATAAGAAACTGTATTGACCACTAGTGTCAATAACACACTAAACCCTGTCACTGACTGCAAACAACACAGTAAATATGTGTATTAGAATCAACTTATACGTAGGAACTCCCCCCATCTAGCGGTGCGGTTGCATATCTGAACGTATTCTTGATGTTGCATTCACGTGAAATCGGGCAGAAGTCAGACAGACAACAGACGCTGCATCCTACTTATGTATTTGTAACGACTTGTAACAACTCATTCTAAGGTACCAGAAAGCTTTCATTTGTATGCAGCTGTGATTCCACTTCAGTGAAATACGAATTTATGAAAGACATATTTGATTTTTTGCTAATAAAAAGCCACAAAGTTACACACTGGGGCTTTAACAATAAATATTCAATCAGAAAACAATATCTTTTCCATTATAAATTCATTAAATCGTCTGATCTACAGTATATAAACTCTCTCTGTTACTTCACTTCAGTTCAGACTCTTCTGCTCTGGAACCAGATTCACTAATGTGTCGACAACTTCCTGTTTGTCCCCAAACAAACACAACAGTACGTCACACACACACACACACACACACACACACACACACACACACACACACACACACACATGAACACACACACACACACTGTCACTCACCCTTTCTCCTTCAGTCTGTCAAGACTCTTTTAATAATCCGTCTTCATGTTTCCTAACTCGACCTTCAGACGTTTGTAACAACGAATAAAGTTGGTGTTGAACTGAGAGGAGAAAGGGGAGGGAGGAGAAGGAGGGAGAGAGGGGGGGGGCATTATGGGATATCCCTTGTTTGAGTCATGGAAACTGATCCAAAGAGCAGACCTGCTGCTGCACACAGGCCTCAGTGTGTGTCTGTGTGTGTGTGTGTGACGACGTTGTTCAGCAGCTCCTGGAAACACTGACTGCACTTCCTCTGGAAAACATCTATACAACATCTCCACTGAATACACAACACACACAACACAACACAATACACAACACACACACACACTCTCTCTGTGTTCAATAGTGTGGTGTTTTCTCCTGTTGCTAACACACATTACTCAACACTGAGCTCATTCTGTCAGAAATAAAACTCCTTCAACGGCCGCGTCCCCGTGGATTCTTCGTTCTATTTAGACCAAAAACCTGTTAATTTTACATTTACATTCAAATATCGACTCAGAAACAACAGAAACACACGGATGTTTGCTGCTGCTGCTGCTGCTGCTGCTGCTGCTCGCTTTAGAATAAGAAATAGAAATACAGAGGCGTGAACTCCTGCTGAGGTGAGTGAGACACATCTGTAGGAGGAGGAGCCGTCAGCGGCTTCATGGAAACATCTGGAACAGTCCTATATACGAGTACATACGAGTTTTCTGTTAATCCATTTTTTAATATTTTAGATTTGGAAAACTGAACTGATCAGCATCAAACTACTTTCATATAAATGACATCATTCATTCATTTTTTACATATCATATTTACAGCAACATTTGTATATTATGTTATATTATGTTGTGTTGTATTATATTGTTATATTATATTACCGGTATGTTATGTTATGTTGTATCATATTATATTATATTATGTTATGTTATGTTATGTTGTGTTGTATTGTATTGTATTGTATTATATTATGTTATGCTATGTTGTGTTGTGTTGTATTATATTATATTATATTATATTATGTTATGTTATGCTATGTTGTATCATATTATATTATGTTATGCTATGCTATGTTGTATTATATTATGTTATGTTATGTTATGTTGTATTATATTATGTTATGTTATGCTATGCTATGTTGTATCATATTATATTATGTTATGTTATGTTATGCTATGTTGTAATAATTATGTTATGTTATGTTATGCTATGCTATGTTGTATTAGCCTATATTATATTATCTTATATTATATTATATTATATTATATTATGTTATGTTGTGCTATAATGTTGTATTATATTATATTATATTATATTATTATATCCCTCGTGCAGGAATCATTACATGTCTTTTTTAGTTTATGATGCACCTGGAAACAATAATGTGCATCAGTGTGTGTGTCTACAGGATTTCATGCTGAATGTGTGTGTGTGTGTGTGTGTGTGTGTGTGTGTGTGTGTGTGTGTGTGTGTGTGTGTGTGTGTGTGTGCACGTGTGTGTGTGTGTGTGTGTGTGTGTGTGTGTTTCCAAGTAGGCCAGGTGAAATCGAGGAGCGCCAGCAGCCAAACACCATGAGCTCATCCCTTCACCAGACTGCTGCCTCTGCCAAATCCTGCGTTACCACGGCAACGCCTTGGAGCGAGGGGGGAAACACGGCCATGTGTGTGTGTGTGTGTGTGTGTGTGTGTGTAGTACACTGTGCCACACACTCCCTACAGTCGGCTGCACGCTGTAAATGACTGTGTCTTTGTGTGTGTGTGTGTGTGTGTGTGTGTGTGTGTGTGTGTGTGCGTGCAGCGGGAACGAGGTGTGGTGAAGTGACAGGAAGTGACATCATCAGCAGCCTCTCTGTGATCATTGTGTCTTTGTTTGGGACGAGTCGCTGCAGATACAAGACGACACACACACACACACACACACACACACACACACGCGCGTCTGCAGAGGTCAGACTGTGTGTGTGTGAGTGTGTGTGTGTGTGTGTGTGTGTGTGTGTGTTGCAGCTGTTGGAAGCAGCATGTTGCAGCTGTTTGTGAGAGAAACAAAGTGGAGAAGAATCAGGAGCTCAGTCTGAATCTGACCTAGAGTGACCTCTTCCTCCTCTTCCTCCTTTTTCCTCCTCCTCCTCTTCTCCTCCTTTTCCCTCTTCCTCCTCCTCTTCCTCTTCTTCTTTTTCCTCCTCCTCCTCCTCTTCTCCTCCTTTTCCCTCTTCCTCCTCCTCCTCCTCTTCTTCTTTTTCCTCCTCCTCCTCTTCTCCTCCTTTTCCCTCTTCCTCCTCCTCTTCTTCTTTTTCCTCCTCCTCCTCTTCTCCTCCTTTTCCCTCTTCCACCTCCTCCTCCTCTTCTTCTCCTCCTCCTCCTCCTTTTTCCTCTTCCTCCTCCTCTTCTTCTTTTTCCTCCTCCTCCTCTTCTCCTCCTTTTCCCTCTTCCTACTCCTCTTCTTCTCCTCCTCCTTTTCCCTCTTCTTCCCCTTCTTCTTCTTTTTCTCCTCCTCCTCTTCCTCCTCCTCTCTTCTTCTTGCAGATAAACTGGGAAACAGCAGCTGCAGCAAAGGTCAAGACGAGGTCGGCAACACTGTGGTGACAATCAGCCAATCAGGGAGCACCGTTTACAAATTTCTGCTTTCGCCGTCAAACACCAGGATGAGACGACATGAATTCAGGCCGATTTGTACACGATTTTGTCGTCGGACGTGTAGCGTAACGTAACATGAAGTAGGAGTAGCAGGAGGTTCTACGACCTGAAGTCTAACATGTTAGAGGTTTATTCATTTCTCTGCCTGGTTTGAATCTCCTACGACGTCGCTGTAGCGTACGATTGTTTAATCTGACATGGAGACCATCATGAAAGACAAAGAAACATCCTGTCGTCTGATCCTGGTATAAAACACAAACCTACAAACTACAATGAGCTGCAGCAGCGTTTCCAAAATGCTCCGTTCTTTGCACCGTTTCCTCTGAATAAAAGTCTAACAACACCCTCCTGTCCTTCCTGTCAGGTCGAGGTGAATGATGAACAGCGTTAATTCTGCTGAAGAACCCTTTAATCAAACACAGTCAATTAGTGTCGTGTCCATTAAACGAACAACAACAATGTCGATCACCGCGTTGGTTCATTTCCCTCCATAAGTTCATTCATGTCCCGGCTGATGCACTGAAATTATGAGTGTAAGGATGAAAGGAAGGAAGGAAGGACAAAGGGATAGAAGGAAGGAAGGAAGGAAGGAAGGAAGGAAGGAAGGAAGGAAGAGGAAGGAAGGAAGGAAGGAAGGAAGGAAGGAAGAGGAAGGAAGGAGAAGGAAGAAGTATAAGGATGAGGGGAAGGAAGGAAGGAAGGAAGGAAGGAAGGAAGGAAGGAAGGAAGGAAGGAAGGAAGGAAGGAAGGAAGGAAGGAAGGAAGGAAGGAAGGAGGGAAGGAAGGAAGGAAGGACAAAGTGATAGAAGGAATGAAGGAAGGCAGGAAAGACAAAGGGAAAGAAGGAAGGAAGGATAAAGGGAACGATAGGAGGAAAGAAGGAAGGGAAAAAGAAAGGAAAGATAGATGGAGGGAGGGAACAGATTGGGTCAAAAAAGAAGTAAGGACGAGGGGAAGGAAGGAAGAAGGGAAAGAAGGAAGGAAAGACAAATGGAGCGAGGGAACACACCAGGTCAATTGGATCAAAAGAGGAAGGAAGAAGAAGTAAGGATGAAGGGAAGGGAAGGAAGGAAGGAGGAAAATGATTGACAGAAGGAAGGATGGATGGAGGAAGGGAACAGATTGAGTCAATTTGAGCCAGAAGGACGACAGGAGGTAGAGGAGCAGCAGCGAAACCGACCGATCACGTTCAAGGTCGACGGAGGCGTTAAAACCCGACCCGGGGGACCAGAGACTAGAGGATGGAGGGGTGAGGAGGATGGAGGGGTGAGGATGGAGGGGTGAGGATGGAGGGGTGAGGAGGATGGGGGGATGAGGGTAGATAGATAGAGTGGCTCTGTGCTGGCCTGATTACGCTCTTAACAGAATGAGCTCCATCCACATAACAAAGGATTTATTATGACGAGCTGCAGAGTCGCTGCAGTCTGGGAACTCTTCTCTTCTCTGCCAGGCGCTCTCGAAAAATGTGGCCGCGCTCCGCTTCGGTCGGGAGCTTCAAACAACAACAGACCCCTCTCTATCTCTCTCTCTCTCTCTCTCTCTCTCTCTCTCTCTCTCTGTCCCATAAAGCAGCCTGTGTTTCTGGAGGGTGGGAAGGGAAGACTGACCAACCGACCGGCTGAGCGACAGACGACTAACGTGGCAGTGAGAGGAGCTGCTGCCCAGGAAACTTATTTTCTCTCAGGTAGCTACAGCAGCAACACTGTCCGTCTGTGCTCCGCGGTGAAACCGGGTCAGGGACAAAAAGCACTTTATTTACCTCCCATTACAGCAACGCACCGACCGACCTCGCCCCTAAAATACGACTGCAGACATGAGAGGCCGTGTGTAAAGACCATGTAGCTCCAAAAACTATATTAAAAACTGAGAATAAGCAATAAAACACACCCTTGTTTAATTCCACACACTGCTGCGGTTTTGGTTCGACCTGTTTTAGCTCACAGTGGCTAACGCCGATGCTAACGTTGGCCACACACAGCAGAAACTCAAAATCTTTCCAAGAATATTTGTCTTATTTCTTGTCAAAATGTCTCGTTTCTAGTCAAAACTAATCTCTTTCCACTTTAAATACGACTCATCACTTAAAAATGAACTTGTTTTGAGATAATTTTCACTTGTTTCAAACAAACTTTCACTTGAAATAAGTTGAAAAATCTGCCAGTGAAAGTAAGTTTTTTGTGCTTGTTACAGTGGAGCAGGAAAAACTTGATCCGCTGTCAGATTTTTCTACTTATTTCAAGTGAAAATCAGCTTTAAAAAAGTAAAAAGTGTCTAAAAACAAGCAAGTTTTTAAATGTGATGAGTCTTATTTTAAGTAGAATGAGATTAGTTTTGACTAGAAATGACATTTTGACTAGAAATAAGACAAATATTCTTGGTAAGATTTTGAGTTTTTGCAGTGTGTTACAGCAATGCACCAACCGACCTCGCCCCTAAAATACGACTGCAGACATGAGAGTCTGTGTGTAAAGATCATGTAGCTCCAAAAACTATATTAAAAACCCTTGTTTAATTCCACACACGGCTGCGGTTTTGGTCCGACCTGTTTTAGCTCACAGTGGCTAATGCCGATGCTAACGTTGGCCACACACAGCAGAAACTCAAAATCTTTCCAAGAATATTTGTCTTATTTCTTGTCAAAATGTCTAATTTCTAGTCAAAACTAATCTCTTTTCATTTAAAATGAGACTCGTCACCTAAAAAATAACTTGTTTTTAGATAATTTGACTTGTTTTAAACACATTTTTAGGCTACTTGAAATAAGTATAAAAACCTGCCAGTGAAAGCAAGTTTTTTGTGCTCGTAATAAGAAAGAAAAACTTTCTCCACTATCAGATTTTTCTACTTATTTCAAGTGAAAATCTGATTGAAAGACGTAAAAAGTGTCTAAAAACAAGTTGCTTTTTATGTGATGAGTCTTATTTTAAGTATAATGAGATTGTTTTGACGAGAAATAAGACAAATATTCTTGGTAACATTTTGAGTTTTTGCAGTGCATCGTCTGGGTCTGCAGACGTCTCACACTTCTTCCTGAGGTTCCTGGAAGGTGGAACCACTGATGATCTTCAAGAATCATGTTTAACCAGCTCTTGTTCTGTACTTCCTTCATCTGATCTGCAGCTGCACTTAAATATTTACACTCGGGTTCCTGCATGGCGCCAAATGACCACATGCAAATTAGCACCACGTTTAGTCAAAGAGCAATGTTGCAAAAAAAAAGAAAGTAAAATGCGAGATCAAGCGATGACATGTACGTGGATAAAACCGTCATTTGTAAAGTTGTGTTCGCAAACAGCCACTTATTAACACACAAAGCAACATTAACGTTCATTTGAATCAAATTATTCCAACTTTTACTGTTTTTACCTCTTGTTTTGGTCTCCACCACCTTTAGCAGCTAAAAGCTCCACTATGTTCACCTGCTAGCTGCCTTCATCTGGTCTGCAGCTGGTCTTATCAAACAGATGCAGCCCTAAATATTTACACTGCATGGCACCAAATGACGACATGCAAATTAGCACCACGTTTAGTCGGAGAGCGATGTTGCAAAAGAAACAAAAATTCAGGTTAAAGCGATGAGATGTAGCCTAGGCTATGTGGATAAAACTGTGTCATTTATAAAGTTCTGTTGGCAAACAGCCACTTATTAACACAACGTTAATGATAATTTCATGTTTCTGCAAAATGTGTTGAATCTAATTAGTCCAAATTTTTTTAACCTCTTGTTTTGGTCTCCACCACCTTTAGCAGCTAAATGCTCCACTAGCTGCTAACGGCTAACTGTAACCATGGGAATAACACTAGCTACATCATTCTTTAGTCAATCATACACATTTAAAATCCAACAAAACAAAGGAAACAGGAGAATCAAAACAGTAGAAACACAATCGATAACAACAACAACAGGAAGAACCGATCAAAGCTCAAAAACAATAATCAACACTGCAAAAACTCAACATCTTTCCAAGAATATTTGTCTTATTTCTTGTCAAAATGTCTCATTTCTAGTCAAAACTAATCTCTTTCCACTTAAAATAAGACTCATCACATTAAAAAATAACTTGTTTTTGGATAATTTTCACTTGTTTCAAACTAATTTTCATTTGAAATAAGTAGAAAAATCTGCCAGTGAAAGCAAATCTTTTTCGTGCTTGTTATAAGAAAAGAAAAACTTGCTCCACTATCAGATTGTTCTACTTATTTCAAGTGAAAATCTGCTTGAAAGAAGTAAAAAGTGTCTAAAAACAAGCTACTTTTTATGTGATGAGTCTTATTTTAAGTAGAATGAGATTAGTTTTGACTAGAAATGAGACATTTTGACTAAAAATAAGACAAATATTCTTAGCAAGATTTTGAATTTTTGTAGTGAATACCAGTAAAACAGCTGCATATGCAAAGAAAGAGAAACCAGAGACACTGAGGCTGAAACCAAAACTTCAGAGCAGCGAGCTGAAAGACAATAAACCTTCACTTTACACACAGCCAGAAGCTCCAGTGATACATAAATACCAGAGGAGATATTGATCAGCAAACCCACAACCTGTTCACTGTCAAACCTCAGACCAAACATCCCACACAGGAAACACACAACCAACACACTCAACCTTTTCTCTCTTTTTTTGGACATTTTCCGTAGTTTTTATGTTGCAGAACAGAAGCTGCTGCATGAAAACCATTATGATGATGATGATGATGACATTCTTTATTCAGTCACATCACATAATAGCTACAAATCGACAAAATAGTGACTGAAAAGGCACAGACAGAAAGAAGCGTAATGCTTATATATTAACGCCTGCATCCTATGACCCAAATTCTTCTACAATATGAAAAACAAACAAAACAAACATAAAAACAAAACTAATCATGATATAAAAGTCTTTTGAAGCCGCTGCACAAAGAAACACACAAGCCTTCATCAAACCAAACAATATGAATATGAAGCTGCTACTGTACCTGACTGCCGGTGCCGGTGTCACAGCTTCACCACCAACAACAACACAACACAACACAAAGACAAACAAAAGTCTGACGGTGACGGGCGTCCAGAGAAAGAGGAGGATCCCTCTCTCTCTCTCTCTCTCTCCTCGTCCTCTCTCTCTCTCTCTCACACACACGATCATAACACACACTCTCACACACTCTCCTGGCTGCAACCATGTGGTCGACACTGCTGACACACACTGTCTGGCTGCTGCCCGTCCCCTCCCTCTCTCCCTCTCTCCCTCTCTTGACTCACATGCATGGTCTTTCATGCTCTCTCTCTCTCTCCTTTGGTATTACACACACACACACACACACACACACATGAACATGCATGCATACACACACACACACACACACACACACACACACACCCCCTCCCAGCCGTCAGCCTCGCCCCAACACGGTGCACAAGGCGTTCATTCTTCTGGATAAAGAAATCCAGTGTTGTTCACGAGTCCCTGCAGAAACCTGCACCTCTAACGTGGACTCACACACACCGACGAAGGTGTCGCGCACACACACACACACACACACACACACGCACACACTGAAGCTTGTAAATCTGAGCCTGGTTCTCTCCTTGTACATGACTGTGTGACTGTGTGACTCTCAGGTCTGCAGACGAACATGCAGAGATTGTTTCTCCCTGACAGACCTGGGGTGAGGAGGAGGAGGAGGAGGAAGAGGAGGAGGAGGAGGAGGAAGAGGAGGAGGAGGAGGAGGAAGAGGAGGAGGAGGAAGAGGAGGAAGAGGAGGAGGAGGAAGAGGAGGAAGAGGAGGAGGAGGAAGGTCAACGTGCAGCGGTGAAGGTCAGAGGTCAAAGTGAAGTGGGCGTGTCCTCTACATGTTTTTAATGGGATCAGGAGGATGCAGCTTCTACAACCACCGACTCCGACTCGTCCATCATCAAACTGGGTCACAACCATCTGATGTAGAAGATCTCACCGTCTGTTTGTAATAAGTTCAGATCCTTTTGAAGCCTCAGGGTTAGAAAGGTGAAGAATCAACGTCCACATTATTAAAAAAAAATCTCCAAATATGGTGAATTTTTCAGACAATCTAAAGGATTCAGATCCTGTGTGTGTGTGTGTGTGTGTGTGTGTGTGTGTGTTCATTTATTTCAGTATGGGGGACCATCAATGGAAATTAGCCGTGTGGCTAGAACTGAGTGCATTCACACTTGGAGTGTTGTTGATGTGCATTGTCCCTCTTGATCAAATAAAGGAAACTGAAATTGAAATTGATTCTTTTTAATCACTGTGTTGTAATATATTGTTGTTGTTGTTTTTTTAGGGTGCCCATTGTCATCTGGCTGGGGACTACAGCAGGATATTAGCCATGCTGGCTAAAGCTGCCCTTTTTACTGTATTTAATGCAGTTGATTAATTAGCCTCTTTATCAAATTTGATCCATTTCCATTTATCATCAATTAGTTTTTTATGATATATAATTAATCATTATTATTATAATCATTGGATTTTGGGATGTGAATAGTCCAGACCCGGGGGGCTTACAGTAAGTGTCACCAACTATGTACTGTATGTCGAAGGGCCAGAAATTCTCTCGACAGACATTTTAATGACATTAACTTCACATTTTGGCCTCAAAATTTAGTTTTTGATATTTATTGTTTTGATATTTTTGACATTTAGCCTTTGTCAGTCAGTTTCCTATCACACCACAGATGTAGATCTTTTGACTGGATGTTAACGACGACTTCATCGGAGGAAGTTCAAATACGCAGCAGCAGCAGCAGCAGCAGCATCTGTTCACCTCCAGTTACTCATGACGACCTGTTTCTGATAAACTTGTTTCAGTCTCTGTTGTTTTTTCAGTTGCTTTAAAAACAGAGATCACAAGACATTTTCTTTCTGATCCTCACAATTTCAGAATGAATTCCCTTGGCCAGATTGAGACGTTCAGCGGGCCAGTTGATGATCGCTGCAATGAGGCGTCTGTCTCTTTTTATAAAAATGAGCTCAATCGGTGATAAAAGCTGAGAAGACAGAGTCAAAGTTGAGGTCATGAGTTGGATGAAGTCGTGTGAAAAGACGTAATTCAGTTATCGAGTCATTGTTTTACACAGGATCACTCAGACGGGAAGACGACACAGATGTTAACGCTGACTACAGAAGTTAAACTCCTGACTCAGCAAAACGTGGACGCTGATGCTGCCTCCACATCTGGAGCGATTCTGGCTCAACACAGAAGATCCTCCAGTACCGGATGACGACAGCCGGACTCTGCCCAGATGTGGGCCAGACTCAGGCCGAGGACCCGGCGGCGGGCAGATGTTCAGCCACAGGTTTTATATTCTCGGCTCTGGTTCGACATGAGGAGAAAACAAACATCCTGCACTGCAAAAACTCAAAATCTTTCCAAGAATATTTGTCTTATTTCATTTCTAGTCAAAACAAATCTAATTATACTTAAAATAAGACTCATAGATAATTTTCACTTGTTTCAAACAAATTTTCATTTGAAATAAGTAGAAAAATCTGCCAGTGAAAGCAACTTTTTTTCATGTTAGTAATAAGAAAGAAAAACTGGCTCCACTATCAGATTATTTCAAGTGAAAATTAGCTTGAAAAAAGTTTTTAAAAAAGTGTCTAAAAACAAGCTGCTTTTTAATGTGGTGAGTTTTATTTTAAGTATAAAGAGATTAGTTTTGACTAGAAATGAGACATTTTGACAAGAAATAAGACAAATATTCTTGGTAAGATTTTGAGTTTTTGCAGTGCAGACGGAGCTGCAGAGAGCGTGGTGGTGAAACAACAACAACAATACACTGTGACTCACGCAGCTCAGAGTTACACTAATGTTGTGTTTCTGACACCAACATCTCAACCCTGCTGTTTCCTGTCAGACCAAACATCTTGTTTAGGTCGAACTGTGACCTCACTGAGCCCAAACTGCTGCTGCTGCTGCTGCTGCATGTTGGTGTAGCCTACATACATGTAGCTACTGTACAGACTCTATAGACGTTACAGCAAACACCTGCACGTCCTGGTCTGGAAACGCTCCACATGCCTGACATTCCTGCCTGGCTGAGTGGGATTAATCCTGATTTATACGAGGTGGGCTCGTCCTGTCGGCGAGAATCACACAGCTGCTGCTGCTGCTGCTGCAGAGGGAAACATCCCATAGTGAGTCAAACACCCTGCATGTGTTCACTCTCTGTTTATCTAAATTAAACTGTGATGTGGGTCTGCTGTTGCTGGCAGCTGGTGGGAACTCTTCTCCTCTCAGAGTTAAAGGGATAGTTCACCCAAAATTGAAATTGCACTCATTATCTACTATCTATGTGGACTAAGGGCTGGGAGAAGTTTCAGAGTTATCTGTGGCTGCTGGTATGTAATGTCCGTCTTGTATTGAAGCCCCGAAATGCGAAATTGTCCTGAAAAAAATTGAATAAGTCTATATTTCAAGCTTGTTTGTAGCGGAAGCTTCTCGAAGCTCCTCTTCCCGGTTCGTCAAATTTGGACGAACCGGGAAGAGGAGCTTCGAGAAGCTTCTGCTACAAACAAGCTTGAAATATAGACTTATTTAATTTTTTTCGGGACAATTTCGCATTTCGGGGCTTCAATACAAGACGGACATTACATACGAGCAGCATGGAGGTATTTGGATGTTTTTTGGTGTGTCTTTTTGTTACGAAGACAGTTGGTATCCATTTGCAACCGTTATATGGACATGCACTGCTACGCCGAGACCCCCTGTAACTCAGAGAAGCCACGGAGGACTCTGAAACTTCTCCCAGCCCTTAGTCCACATGAGGGGGAGTAGCTAATGAGATTGAAATTTCAATTTTGGGTGAACTATCCCTTTAAAAAAACAAAACAAAGAACAAAGTGCTGTGTGTTATCTGTGTGTAGGCTGAGACAGGAGTGTTGGTCACCGAGGAGATGCTCTGGGTTTACAAACTCCTTCTCCTCCACTTTGGGAACCAGCTCGGCCTCCCACCGTCGCCTCCTACTCACACGGTGTTGGACTCAGCAGCAGCAGCAGCAGGACGGTCGACTGCTGAGACTGAAACATCTGAAGCTGCTCCAGTGTTTCAGTAGGAAGGTTGGAGCTGTTCACACCTCTGTGTTTGACCTTAAGGCTTTCTGAACAATACTGGTCATTGTTTATGGTTCATGTAGGACAAACACTTGAAAAACATCGGCTTTAACGTACATTTGGAACAAAATAAAAAAAAGTGTGTGATTATTTTGTCACTATTAAACATTTTAATCAATTTACAGCCTGAATACATTCATAAAAAGAAGTCCTCTGACAATTACAGCACTGGACGTTTTTTATTCAGATTTAGTCCAAATGTGCAGCAGCAGTCTGCAGGTCTGACCTGATTCTTTTTATTCTTCTGGACTGACGAAGCTTCAGGTTGAAGACGGAGGATGGAAAATGTTTCAGCTCCAGACTTTGTGCTGCCTCTGGCAAATCACTGTCTGTTCTTGTCCAGCTGCTTCTTTTCCACTGACTTCATACACTCACTGAACATTTGAGAGAAATGATGAACTGTATAATGTAGATAGAGCATTAGAGTCTAATGTTTACCAGTTAATAGTGTTGTGGTCAAGACCACCTAACCCAAGACCGAGTCCAAGACCAAACCAATGTGAGACCATTTTGAAGACCATTAGCCTACTGTAAGTGGGGTAGATTTTTTTTCGCATTGGATAATGCAGACGCACAAATTATGAGTCATGTTGCTCATGATTCATCAGCCAATGATATTGGATCCGTCATCCGTCAATCAAACGTCTGAGAAAAATGAGGAGACTCGTCCACCACCACCGACACAAACTTAGCAAGCTACTAACTAACAGTTAGCTACGTTAGCTAAACACACTCGCACACACACTCCACACTCCAGGACGTAGTAGTAGTTCGACAGTTGTACTTTATTTTGTACATTCAACCAGTTTGTTTTTATATTTATTTCATTTCTCTCACCCCCAAAAGTTTGATTTAAAGATGTGCAACCTATGGCTCTAACTTATCTATGAAATAATATCTTACGTGCTCAGAAACAAACAACACAAAAACATATTTTTGTTTTTAAACCACGCCTAAAACAGCTCTCTTGGAAAACAAATCCTTAGTGGGGTCTGAAGAAGTCAAATAGAGCTCTGGTAGCTGATGTGATAAACAATTTTCCAGGACATTTTACCCTTTGTCTCAATTTCCATGTGTTTTCCATGACTGGATAATTGGTCAACTATTTTCCAGGTATCCAGGTTTTCCAGGATGCGTGGGAACCCTGTTTATTTCTTAACAAACACATAATTCCTGGTAAAACATTTATTTAACTTCATCTTAAATCCTGTATTGTTCCTGTCAGGAGTCACTCACCCTTCCTCTACCTCCTCCTCCTCCTCGTCTTCCTCACATCTCTAAACCTCCGTGTGCATCATCACCACCTACTGCCGATCAGCAGAACAACATGAAAACATCAACGTGCTTCCTCCTCCAACACAAACGACAACACAGCTCCACTGTTACGCTGCCAGGAGAAAACACAATAAAAAGGAGCCTCCGCTGGGTCCCTGCACTCCTATATTCTACATGTAGATTATATTATTGGTGATTTATAATGCAGACCTGTGTTGCCTGGAGAACAATGTGCAGCAGACATCCCATCATATCTAATGGGATTAGGAAACTTCTCTGTAGGCTGAATGTGTTGCCGATGGCCCTGAGCAGCTTTAATCTGCATGCAGCGAACACACAAAGAAAAAAAAAAAGACACAGACAAGTGCAATGAAGATCTTAACTCATCTTTCATAAATTATCTTCCCCCCTTTTTCTTCTCCTTGTTATGTGTGTGTGTGTGTGTGTGTGTGTGTGTTTCTGGATAGAGAGAAACACTTGAGCCAACATGGCACCGCGTGAATCACTGGGGGTCAAAGGTAAATTTTTATCTTTTATGAGTACAAACACACACACACTTAACACACACCCTCACACTTAGCATGAAAAGACGTCTGAGACAGTAAAAAAAAAAAAAAGCTCTCTCCCCCTTTCATCTTTAATGAAAAGCACATTTGGTTCCCCTCCTCCTCCACCGCAGCACCCACGCACCCATTCAAATCCTAACGCCTTTATAGAAACATACAGCGCGTCGCTGCGGGGCTGCAGCCGAGGGAAGCGCTCATTATGAACATCAAAGCTCCCCTCGATGGGCGCCGACTCGATCCTCCCAGATGATTGGAGCATCTCACTCAGCGAAACAAAAAGCTTGGACGTCTTCTGCTACGCCTCTGATACTGTCGACCGGGGTTGGAAAAAATTCAATTATCAAGCGGTTCAGGGCCCAACGGAGGGGGGAGGAATGTACTGTAAAGATTTTTTTGAAGGAAATGGGTCATCATTTTTTTGCCAACAGGATGTGTTTGCATGATGCAGTTGACGGGCGGTGGATGGATCAGACTCCCACATGTTGTTGTTGTTGCTGGCCCTCTGCAGCCCGGGGCCAGATAGAAGAATATATAGGCTATACACTGCAAAAACTCAAAATCTTTCCAAGAATATTTGTCTTATTTCTTGTCAAAATGTCTCATTTCTAGTCAAAACTAATCTCTTTCCATATAAATTGAGACTAATCACCTAAAAATCTACTTGTTTTTAGATAATTTCACTTGTTTCAAACTAATTTTAACTTGAAATAAGTAGTAAATCTGCCAGTGAAAGCAGGTTTTTTGTGATTGTAATAAGAAAGAAAAACTTGCTCCACTATCAGATTTTTCTACTTATTTCAAGTGAAAATCTGCTTGAAAGAAGTAAAAAAGTGTCTAAAAACAAGCTACTTTTTATGTGATGAGTCTTATTTTAAGTTGTCTTATTTCAAGTATAATGAGGTTTGTTTTGACTAGAAATAAGACAAATATTCTTGGTAAGATTTTGAGTTTTTGCAGTGTACTGTACGTATAAGCAAACATGGTTTTGTTTCTGAATCGTTTCATTGAACGACACCGTTGACTGCTGAGTGGCTGCAGTAGATTCCCTCCACGTCAGTCTTCATGTCATGCTCCGTCGTCTCCGCGGTGACACGTTGTTCCTGCTGCTGACAAGTCAATGGGACGTGTAGACAAACGTCTGCACTGCAAAAACTCAAATATCTTACCAAGAATATTTGTCTTACTGTATTTCTAGTCAAAATGTCTCATTTCTAGTCAAAACAAATCTCATTATACTTAAAATAAGACTCATCACATTAAAAAGTAGCTTGTTTTTAGACACTTTTTTACTTCTTTCAAGCAGATTTTCACTTGAAATAAGTAGAAAAATCTGATAGTGGCAGATTTTTCTACTTATTTCAAGTGAAAATTAGTTTGAAACAAGTGAAAATGATCTAAAAACAAGATAATTTTTAGGTGATGAGTCTTATTTTAAGTGGAAAGAGATTAGTTTGGACTGGAAATGAGACATTTTGACAAGAAATAAGACAAATATTCTTGGAAATGTTTTGAGTTTTTGCAGTGTGGGAGCTGCTGCTTAGAGTTTAGCTGCAGGCATCATCATCACCATCATCATCATCATCTCTTTCTGATGATGTCTGAGAGGCAGCGAGCAGCCAACAGCACGACAACAGTGCCATCTAGTGCTGAGGAGGTGAACTGCCTCAACACGCACACAGAGGACAGTGTTCATGTTTTATTATTAATGCTGACAGACTGACAGTTTATTAATCAGTTTCAGCTCAGCTAAGCTGCTCATTATAAATAGTTTTATGACCATGTCTATTCTCCTGCTGCCGCCACAACTGCTGAACTACAATTAAAGAGGAACTATGACTGAAATGCTACATTTTTACCTTAATGAAACAGCTTCAGACTTGTTACAGGGAGAATGGAGGCTCAAAGAGAGAGAGCACCATCCAGTTTCATTCCCATTTCAATCCGACTCCTCAACAGTTAAAGGGATAGTTCAACATTTTGGCAAACTGGCCCATTGCCATAATCCCTATAGTCATAGCAGTAGGTTTGTTACCTTTAATTGTCAGTGCAAGCTGTTTTTAGAACGGCGGAGCAGAGCCGCGAGCTGCTCAGAGCTACGCTACGGAGGCTCATGGGATTTCTTGGTTTCCCTCATCAAACTCATCAAATACACAATCCAACAACTCCACAACGCTCTGGTGGACAAGTTGTGACCTGCACATTCACCACGCTATGAGATAATAACACAACGTTACCAGACAGAGTTGTTTTAGAGGGAAATTCATGCAAAACCGCTGATGCACGTTGCCTTCAGGGACAGTTTTTCATCAAGCAGTCTCTGTATTTACCTCGAAAACGGCTCTGTTTCGTAACGCTCCATTATTATCTCATAGTGTGGTGAATGTGCAGCTCACAACTTGTCCACCAGAGCGTTGTGGAGTTGTTGGATTGTGTATTTGATGAGTTTGATGAGGGAAACCAAGAAATCCCATTAGCAAAACGCTAATTCTGACTTTGACTTTGACTTGACTCTGCCTCCCACCTAGCGTCTCTTTACTGAAAACTTGGCGGCATCGCAACACAAACGCGTCCCGTAACCCAGATAAGACTACACAGATATACACATGGTAACATGGTAGATAGATGATAAATAACCTTATCCACCGCTCCATGGAGTGATTTCTCACCGGCTTCGTTGTTGGAAACAAATGCACATGGAGGAGAGGAGGGTTAGAGACACAGAGGAGGAGAACTTTATCTTTAAAACACAAAACTATTAACCCAAACAGAGGCGGTGCTTCAGTGATGGACAGAATGTAGCAGAGCCGTGTGAGGAGCAGAGAGCCGGACAAAGAGCTGACGGTCCGACACACAACATCACACACAGGAAATACCTCACACACACACAGAATTCATCCAATATCCTCCGAGTCTGAAGAACCTGAGCTGCTCTAAATACAAACATTGTTCTTAAAGGAGAAGAACAACAAGAAGAGACACAGAAAACTACTTCAATATGTACTTCAACTTACTACTCACAACTTCATTGGTAACTGTTCATGAGTTCACGTTATTCAGGATGTGGACACACATGGTTTCCTGTATTTTATTTTTGAAAAGCTGATTCATTATGATACATATTTGTGGTTTTATGTTACTTTTTTTCACAAAATTTACAAAAATCAGTTATTATTATTATATTAGTGACGATCTATCTGCACGTCTGTCTGTCGGTTTATCCGCTGCAAACGAACCAATCAGAAGAAAGACTATGCTCTGCACTGCAAAAACTCAAACATCTTACCAAGAATATTTGTCTTATTTCTAGTCAAAAGGTCATTTCTAGTCAAAACAAATCCCATTATACTCAAAATAAGACTCATCACATAAAAAGTATCTTGTTTTTAGACACTTTTTACAACTTTCAAGCATATTTTCACTTGAAATAAGTAGAAAAATCTGATGGTGAGTGGATCAAGTTTTTCTTCCTTATTACAAGCACAAAAAACTTGCTTTCACTGGCAGCTTTTTCTACTTATTCAAGTGAAAATTAGTTCGAAACAAGTGAAAATGATCTGAAAACAAGTTCATTTTTAGGTGATGAGTCTCATTTTAAGTGGAAAGAGATTAGTTTTGACTAGAAATGAGACATTTTGACAAGAAATAAGACAAATATCCTTGGAAAGATTTTGAGTTTTTGCAGTGTGTTGTGACATCACAAAGTTACAAAAGTCCTCACGGTTCATTTTGATATTTTACATCAAGTATAAATATAGAATCAGGATTTAATTTGATTTATAATGAAAACTTCTGTGAACGTTTGATATTGAATCTGCCCCATATCAGTATTTTATCTATGTATTCAACAGTTCAGGTGCTGACCTCAGACCCAGTACAGTCTATCTTTCTTTCTTTCTGTCTTTCTTTCTTTCTTTCTTTCTTTCTGTTTGTTTACTTCTCTCACTCTCTCTCTCGGGGTCCTGCCCTCTGCCTCACACGCTCTTTGACACTCTGCCTGGGAAAAGTGTCACCTCTGAGTGGGGCAGTAACAACAGCTGGTGGCAACAACAGGTGAGAGTGAAGGACTCGTTGAGACGGCGACGATATGATCACATGACCGTGATGACCGCGACATTAACAACAATAAATGACCTACATTAGCCCTATACTCCCACACTTCCATCATGTGATACTCCTCCCAACCCCCACCCTCCTATAGGCTGTTTACCCCCCCTATGGTGGCAATAACTAACTGCAAAAACTCAAAATCTTTCCAAGAATATTTGTCTCATTTCTTGTCAAAATGTCTCTCTTCTAGTCAAAACTAATCTCTTTCCACTTAAAATGAGACTCATCACCTAAAAATTAACTTGTTTTTAGATCATTTTCACTTGTTTCAAACTAAATTTCGCTTGAAATAAGTAGAAAAATCTGCCAGTGAAAGCAAGTTTTTTTGTGCTTGTAATAGGAAAGAAAAACTTGCTCCACTGTCAAGATTTTTCTACTTATTTCAAGTGAAAATATGCTTGAAAGAAGTAAAAAGTGTCTAAAAACAAGCAGATTTTTATGTGATGAGTCTTATTTTGAGTATAATTTGATTTATTTTGACTAGAAATGACATTTTGACTAGAAATAAGACGAATATTCTTGGTAAGATTTTGAGTTCAATGTATGTGGCTCCTAAAAACCCAAGTTTGGGTGACTGCTTAGTTGTGACATCACAAAGTGACAGGAAGTCCTGACGGCTGGTTTTAAGGCTCAGTTTCTGAATACAGGCTGTGTGCATTTCTCTGTGGACTGAGGCTTTGATACTTTCACAGTATTAATATAGAACCTAGAGCTGCTTTATAATCACACTACACATGGACATCTACCTTTATACTGTATGGAGCTTTAATACAAACATCTACCTTTATACTGTATGGAGCTTTAACACAAACATCTACCTTTATACTGTATGGAGCTTTAACACAAACATCTACCTTTATACCGTATGGAGCTTTAATAGAAACCTCTTACACACAAATGTGTCATATTAGCAATAAAGAAATGATAACAATCTGATGCATTTCTTCAGGTGATAAGCCGACAGCAGCTGTCGTCTCTTCCCTTGTTGAAACCCCCACAGTGGTGACAGCAGTAAATCCTTTATAGTGGTATTTACAGTCAGTGAGAGCCAGTAGCTGCAGCTCCTCTGGCTGCTGTAACAATAATTATCGCCTCAGTGTCGCGGCCACAGCCTGAGCAGCAGGCAGCAGCTTTTCCCTTTGAACTGCAGGCAGGGCCGTGGATGATGAAGACCCAGCAGAGGCCCCGAGCCGGAGCAGCTTTTTTAATTTGTTCAGTCACACACTGAAGGTTTTTGTACAAAAAAAAGGGGGATGAGACACAAAGCTTTTGGATTACAGGTGGATTAAGAGTTATTCAACATGGTTAAAGTGGATAGAGACGGACTGGATCAGTAGCCTAGTCTGCCTGTCACTTTTATATGTGCCGTTATCACAGTTTTAACAGATCTCAGGTCAGTCAGAGAGACAGACTTTTTTTTTCTCCCTTTCTCTGTTCAGTTAGGGTGTAATTTTCCCATCACTTCCTGTGAGAAGGACGAGTTTCCTCAGGAAGGAGGCGTTTAAAGTCAGAGATAACCACAGGAAAAGATGATACTGGTTGGATAAGTGTGTTATCTCAAGAGCGGCAGAAACAAGACAGATGAATGAAAAGAAAAACACAAACCCTACAGTTTATGGTAAAATAAGTGTAAAGTTAAAGAGGATTTCCATACTACAGACTACTTCTCCTTCATTTATCCGATCTTCCTACCTTGAATCTGACTTTCTTCAGCATCATCCTTGAGTCCAAGTACGAGATGTTACCAAACTTGTCCAACTTTTCCTCGGCGCTCCATCCAGGAAAACACAAAATAGCGTCCGACCTGGTCTGATGGCTTTTTTTTTTGCTCCCTAACCCAGCCACAACATCCACACAGTGAGTCACGGTGAGTGTGTCTGCAGACTGAGCCAGTGTGTGTTCAACATGCCAAAGACAACACTGTCTGCCCCCCTCCCCTCTCCTCTCAGACCCTTCACAAAGCTTATCAGCCTGCTCATTCATTCGGAAACAGACACACCCTCTTTTTATGACTGGAGGGCTGCTATTAACACCCCCCACCCCCCCTCTTCCTCCCTCTCCTCCAACAACACCCCACAGTCCAAATATGGGTGCTTCTAAGCTCTCTTGAACTCGCCCCCTCTGACCCTTTTAAAGCCCTGCTCCCACCCCCTCCCTCCCTCTCTCACCCGCCTAAACTCCCCAGCGTTCACCCATCTGCTGGCCCACAGCGTCTCTCCACTCCACATCTGACTCACCTCCTCCTCTTCAGCTTCTCCTGCCACATGATGAGCCACCTGTGTGAACAGAAAACAACCCACCAAGTCAGAAGAACCTCCTCTGGTATCTGTACATCTATACTCTAAACCATAGATCTGTAGGGGAGAGTGGGGTAATTTGTGCCATGGGGCAAGTAGTTCCACTCCTGTTATCTAGAAAACTATAGAAGAAGTTGGTCATGTGACCACATATTTTTGAAGGGGCATCCATTTCACTCATCCTATCAAGAAGGGAGACACATGGCTTGAGAGGAAAGCACATTTATGTTCAAAAAACAAGTTTTTGCCCTCCAAAGTAAAATTTCTATGATCAAGGTTTTTTGATTGCCATGTTTGAACAATTATAGATAACTTTGAAAACAGTTCACACATGTTTTAGTGCTTTATTAAGCTACACCATGAGTCTATACAGTTAGCATGATGCCAGCTCAAAACAGCTGGGGAATCCTTTTTTTTTCAAAATGCTGGGCTTGGGGTAATTTGTGCCAAAGGGCCTGGGTTAAGTTGTGCCAGTGGCAGTGCTGTCTGTGTATAGGAGAAACATGGCAGTGGGCACGGATTTGCTTGAAACTTAACATGTGTGATGAGGGACCGCCCCTGAACACACCTGCCCAGTCTGGTTGCTCGTAGCCTGGTGGACGAAGAAAACATTGCGTTTCTTTGCGCCACAGCCCCCAGCGTGCCTCAGGCCTTCACGACTACATGTGGACAAGCGAGGGCCCGATCATCGCCGCTTCTGGCTTTAATTTTGTATTGAATGTCTTGCTTTTATATAGCATTAACATTTGTGAGATTAAAATTATCTGTTTTACTTCAATTATCAATGGCACAATTTACCCCAGTGAATTCTCTCCAATGGCACAACTTACCCCGCACCGGGGGCAAGTTGTGCCAGATTTTTTTTTTTTTTTTCTAAAGCTATATTTCTGAAACAGTTGATTTAAGATTCAAAGTGATTGTTCCCAGGGATGCACAACATCCTAAACTATATGTACATATATTAGTTGGGGGCATTATTATAATCCCCTTGCTTTAAAGGCAATTTAAGTAAAAATTGGCACTACTTACCCCGCTCTCCCCTACCCAGGGCCGTTGTATAGGGGAGAAAGGTGATGATAATTCTAGGGGCCCAGCGCCCAGTGGGGCCCATAAAAAACCCCAGTAGTCTAATCTTTGTATGACTGATTTATTCTGCGTAAGACCCTGACTAATACTCATAGTACACTGTAAAAACTCAACATCTTTCCAAGAATATTTGTCTTATTTCTTGTCAAAATGTCTCATTTCTAGTCAAAACGAATCTCTTTCCACTTAAAATAAGACTCATTACCTAAAAATTAACTTGTTTTTAGATCATTTTCACTTAAATTCACAATAAGTAGAAAAATCTGCCAGTGAAAGTAAGTTTTTTGTGCTTGTAATAAGGAAGAAAAACTTGCTCCACTATCAGATTTTTTCTAATTATTCCAAGTGAAAATATGCTTGAAAGAAGTATAACGTGTCTAAAAACAAGCTACTTTTAATATGATGTGTCTTATTTTAAGTAGAATGAGATTTGTTTTGACTAGAAATTACATTTTGACTAGAAATAAGACAAATATTCTTGCTAAGATACTTGAGTTTTTGCAGTGTAATGCTGCATTAGCATCAAAACAAAGAAGGCTGAATAAAAAACGATAATACATACGTAGTCTAAGAAAAAAAAAGGAAAAGTTAGGGGGAGGGGCCCACTTTAGTATTCTTTAAGGGGGCCCAGAATTCCTAGCAACGGCCCTGTCTGTACTATAGACTGTATAAAGCATGGACGTAGTACCTGTAACACTTATTTAAAGCTATAGTACGTAACTTCTACGTGTCTATATATCCGTTTCACCCAAGCCACTACAGGCGGAGAAGATACAACGCTGATTAAGCGGTATTTTCCAGTATTTGTTCTTTTTGTATTTGGCTAGGGTTAGGGTTAGGGTTATGCGTTCCAGGCAACCCCCAACTCGTGTTTTTCCGACCTGTGAAGTCGCACCAGTGCGATCTGGTACAAGTTCATGGGTCTGAAGTTACGAGTGGCCGTCATAGTGACTTTCACGGGTAACAGGTTGGAAAAACACGAGTTGCAGGTTGCCTGGAACGCTACAAAGTCGTAAGTCGTGACGTGAAGCCGTAATTTACGGGTTCAAAAGCCTGCCTGGAACGCAACATCGGTTTTACCTGACAATGCCATGTTGCTAAGAGAACCCGAAGAAGCGCCCAAGAGGTTCAGAAGTGGATCCCACTAAAAAGAAAAAGCCTTCCCGTTCGGCAGAAGGTCTGTTGGCAAAGAAAGAGAGAGACACACGGTAGCGGTGGGGAGGGGAGGTTACACTGGGCCAGACGCCATATTGAGGTGCCGGCCGAATCGTTGTAATAACGCAGAAATCCTCTAGGTGGTGATAAAGGTTACGCACTATAGCTTTAATTTCACAAAAACAAAACAGATTGCTAATAAATAATACATCATGAGAGCTTTCGATACTGTTGATGTACGGCGCAGCCATTTTGGATGACGTTTTATGGCGTTGTGGTCAAGTCTGGGTTGGTGAGGTTCGTCCCACTTTCCGAGTCGGATATCCGACTTCAGGTGGCATTCCAGTTTCCAGAACATGGGGGTCAATGGAGAATTGCTCACTTCTGGTCCCAGCCCCCAGCGGCAGCCGAGGAACCCACAACTCCTCCCCCTTGATCTGTAGCTACTGAAGTAACTGATGTTTAAATGAATTTCACATTGAAGGGATATTCCGGTGCAAGTTTAACCCATGATCTAACGCACCGTGAGACCCAGTAGAATCAACTTTGCTCAAGAATCAACTTCTTTAATTGTAGCAACTTCAACACAGACACTACTCATTCTCATGATGCTGGTTTTTTTTAAATCTAATTTTGTAAGGGCTTTATGCACCTCTGCAACAGTGAAAGGCCTAAAGTTGAATTTAGTATCCAAGGGAGTCTCAGCATTACTAAGTGGAGCCTGGGCTGCAGTGGGGGACATAACTTCTTTGTCAAAACAGTTGAGCATCTCAACTTTGTCATAGATAGTGGCCGACTCAGACACAATACAAGTTGGGAGACTAGAGTAGTTCTTTGGAGATAAAGATTTAATAGTCCGCCAGAATTTCTGAGGGTTATTTAAGTTTTTGGCTGTTAGAGCAAGATAATAGTTCGATTTGGCCTTCTTAACTAAGGCAGTACATTTATTCCTTAAGCATCTAAAAGTGGTCCAGTGAGCTTCCACATTTGATTTTCTTGCTTTTGACCAATAATAATTTCTCTCACGAATTAAACTAGCCAACTCTTCAGAGAACCACAGATTTTCCCTGCCCTTTACCCTATACCTTTTGTAGGGGGCATGTTTATCAATGATTGACATGAGTAAATCAACAAAATAAGACCAGGCTAATTCAACGTCAGGTATTAAGGAGACCCTGCCGTGCAGCATCTTTAGTAGACCGGATAGCAGCAGATGATAGAAGGGTCATTACAACCAGAAGAGACAGGAGACTTTTATTTTTTAGAGACTTGAGACTTGACTTGGCCTTGTGAGTCGTGACCAAAGACTTGAGACTTGATGAAGTCTCACCCCTCAAAGACTTGAGAGTAAGTTGTTCCTAAGTTGTGTGGATGAAAAACTGTACAAGGTATAAATACACAACTACTGAAACAAAGATGAAACAGTGGAAAACGGAAAAACACCAGACCATTTCTTAGTGGGACATTCATGTCATATAATTTTATTATTCATTGTGCATTAGTTTGGGGGCACATTTAAAGAAGTTAATGCTTTTGGTTTGTACACATTTGTCTACACACAAACAGACATGGAGTTTCACAGGGTACACAAAATGTATCTTTATATGATATATATACAGATACAGGTGCATCTCAATACATTCATGGAAAGGTTCATTTATGTCAATTGAAAAAGTTAAACTAATACATTAAATAGATTCACACACAGAATGAAAATATTTCAATCTTTATTATTTCCTTTCTTTTAACAGTAATGATTATTCATTACTGTTAAAAGAAAGCCATTCATTATCTCAAAAAATCTGAAAGTACAAAAGACAAATTGAAAAAAAAAAAAGCATTTTTAATATGAAAAAGTGTTGGCCTTCTGAAAGGTCTGTCCATCTATATGCATTCAAATCATTTGGTTGGGGCTGTTTGACGTGAACTACTGGAAATTGACTTTTTTTATATTCTAATTTATTGAGATGCACCTGCAATACAGGTGATTTTATATATACTGGTAGCCATGACAACTCGAAGATTGATCACACTTCTGTCTTCAAGCTGCAAAAGAACAAAAACTCATAATCCAACATGAGGACTCAAGTCTACAGTTCATTACGAACACGAGTGATGAATAATTGAAGACATTATTGTATTTTGTTTTAGTAAATCAGTTTTGTAAGAAATATTGCAGTGTT
Organism: Trachurus japonicus; assembly: GCF_045865225.1. Classification (NCBI taxonomy): domain Eukaryota; kingdom Metazoa; phylum Chordata; class Actinopteri; order Carangiformes; family Carangidae; genus Trachurus; species Trachurus japonicus. The sequence continues at coordinate 9,589,265 of NC_140919.1, read as the reverse complement.
CTTCCATCAATAATAATCATTACCTGCAGCACAAGGGTCGATGTACTGTGTCTCAGCCTGGTCACCTGAGAGACAAACGAAAACTTAAAACTTAAACTTGCAGTGCTTAGTATTACAAGGTGTGTGTATGAGTTTTACTTGGCTGGTAGTAGTCGTAGATCTTGACCACAGCTGGCTTCAGGTTCTGCACTGGGAGCTCCTGTACGACCTCTAAGCTGTGGTTGATGGCTGTGTCCTTAGGTAACTGTTGGTGGAAAAACAGACCACAGGATCAGTAACACATCCGCAGAGCGTCCTCCATTGATCCCCACTGTGAATCCCTCTCACCTCCCGGAGGTAGACCATAACGTGGTCCTGCTTTTGTTCAACACGGTCCACCGGCAGGGCACCTTGGAGCTGTGAGGAGACGACACTCAGCTTCATCAACACATGAAAACTCATCAGTTCCTACTGAGCTTGAAGTTTTGTCTAATATCTCACCTGTTTCAGAGACTCTGGGTCTGGGGCAAAACCAGAAAGCATCTTGATGTCCAGGATCACCATGTTGGTGGTGGTCTCCTCTCCACTGTATCTGCAACAGAACCATAAAAAGGTGATGTGATGACACTCCTTCACCCCGTTCTAAATAGGTCTAAAACAGGGGTGCTCATTACGTCGATCGCGAAGACAGTGTGGGTCGATCGCGTGATGAAGAACAACAAAAAAAAGTATATTTAAAAAAACACAGTTGTCTGGACAGCAGGCATTTTTCTCACAACCGACCTCAAAAGCGAGGGCAGGTCCGCCGAAGCATCGTTCCGGGTGGGTCATGCTCTCCGCCCGTTGTCTTTGTTGTTACTTTGTTGCCGCTCCACAGAGCGCACATGGCTACTTAATTATGCACGTGCTGACCATATATGGTTGTGCTGAGGCATTCTGGGGGTGGAATATGAGGTGTGTTCATGTCCGCACCATTCTTGGGTCCGGTGTGATTTATCAATGGAATATTGCGGAGAGTTGTGCGTACGCACAGCTTGATCAGCTTGAAAAAAAATCCTCACGTCTGTTTACGTGCGGTGCAACGCACCAACGACCAACGACTGGACGACCAAAAATTGGTAGATCATTTTGACTTGGTCACTTTAAAAGTAGCTCTAAGGCTGAAAAAGTGTGAGCACCCCTGGTCTAAAACATGCTCTATTTAACGCTCTGAGGCCTGTGGTTGCAGTTTGGATGTTTGAGCTAGACAGTACCTTAAAATAAAAATGTCACAAAAATATTCTTCTGCCATTGTTGTAACTGAATCTGCCGGTCGATTACTTACAGTGACTTAAACTTCAAAGTGAGTTTGGGTCTTTGTGACCCGCTGGTGCACACAGCCTCGGGTTTGACCTCAACACTTAAGGTTGTGACGTCAGTTGGAGTTGGGATGTTGTAGTGAAGAGAAATCTGGAAAACAGTCACAAAAGAATTCCCTTTAAACCTTGATCATTTGACTTTTCTGTATCAGTCCAGTGCTTCCAACCTTTGGACAGTGTCATATGGAGGACGTGCATCAAAGAGGAACTGTTGGAGCTCCAGTGCTGACTGACCTGCATTGAAGCACATGCAGTGCCCTTCACCTCCAGGCTGTACTTTCCTGTCACGTCAGGCAGAGTCTTCTCCTGGTAGAGCAGCTTGTTATTGCGGTTTACATCAAATGTCAGCTGACCACTGGGGGACTGGACCGTGACTGTGCTCGAACCCTCTGGACTGAAGACCAGAGTGGAGTACAGAGCCAGAGCCTGAAGAGCCACCACTGTGTCCTACAACAAGGTGACACGTAAGAAACGGTACCAGATGATGCAGCACAGACCATATTTTCATCAGTGTCAGGTGTTGATTTTCACACAGGTGGGAGGTCAGGAAGCTGCTCCATGGATGCGATTCCTAGTTAATGGGCTGTAACACTGCTACAAACACTGGCATCAAGTTGTGGAGGTACAGACTGATGTTGTTTCATCATACTTGCCTAGGAAGTATAGAACAGAAAAGTCCAGCTTTATGCTTTGGGCCATACCTGTGTGGAGGAGAAGCCTCCATAATGGTTCTGCTGGCCCGTCAACCATCTGACGATGCCAGAGGCGTAGCCCAGGTCTTCAGTAGAGGGAGAGGCACTGAGTTTAGCCAGCATAACGTAGGAGCTGATCTCCACAGACAGAGAGGCTGATGTATCTGCTGCTGTCTGTGACCAGTGGAGGAGACCCCCTAAGAACAGTCGTCCACAAACAAACAGGTATGAGATGAGCTGCATTCACAGGGAGTGAGGCCAGAATGATCTCCTGTAGGAGGATGCTCACCCTGTTTCACTGCCACTGTGTCCAAGTGCTGCAGAAGCTGACCACGGGTCTCCATGTCTCCTGCCAGGGTGAAGACGTACGCCAGCAGAGCTGTAGTGTAGGTGTTGCTGAGGTCACCGATGGACTCTTTGAGGCAGGACAGGCTCTTCCTCATCACATCTTCCTAAAAGAAATTAAAAAGAATAATTTGAAGAATCGGAGGCAGAGTCTTAGGACTCAGGGGAAGTCTTATTATAACCCTGGCACAGGTTGGCAGAGGTCAAGAAGCTCCTTGCTAAGATTGTCACGGTTTGGGTCTTAGTACCATGTACCATGTCTTGTCTTTGGTTCGGGAACCACTGGATTTCATCTCTGCTTTTCGCAGATGATGTCCTGTTGGCTCCTTCGAGCCAGGACCTTCAGCATGTACTCAGACGGTCTGCAGCAGCTTGGATGAGAATCAGCACCTCCAAGTCAGATGCCATGGTTCTTGACTTGAAAAAGGTGGCTTGCCCCCTCTAAGTCGGAGGACAGCCACTGCCTCAAGTGAAAGAGATTAGTATCTTGGGGTCTTGTTCACAAGTGAGGGAAGGATGGACTGACAGGCGGATCAGTGCAGTAATGAGGTCCTTGTACCGGTCTGTCATGGTGAAGAAGATTTACTGGTCAGTCTACGTTCCTGCCCTCACCTGTGAACTTTGGGTCATGACCGAAGAACTAGATCTCGGATACAAATGGCCGAAATGGGTTTCCTTCACAGAGTGGCTGGGTGCTCCTTTAGAAATAGGGTGAGGAGCTCTGTCACCTGGGAGGAGCTCGGAGTAGAGTCACTACTCCTCCACATCAAAAGGAGCTAGCTGAGGTGGCTCGGGCATCTGTATCGGTTGCCTCCCTGCCCGGAACACCTCCCTGGGGAGGTGTTCCGGGCATGTCCCACCAGGAAGAGGCCCTGGACACCCAGGACACGGTGGAGTGATAATGTCACTTGGCTGGCCTGTGATCCTCCTGGAAGATCTGGAGGAAATGTCCAGGGAGAGGGAAGTCTGGGCGTCCCTGCTCAGACTGCTGCCCCCGTGACCTGGCCCTGGATAAGCGGAAGAAGATGGATGGATGGATGTCTTGTCTTCCTGTGCTCTTCCTTCTGTGCTTACCTCATGTGTCTAACCTGTGTTCGAATGCTTCATCTGTCTCATTTCCTCCTAGTGTATTTGACTTTGCAGGAACCAACGTAGACAAACCAACAAAGGCCAATGGAAAACCCCCCCCCATTCATGCTCAGTGTTGCCTTTGTGTTCCTGCCCATGTGTAATTTTAAGTTCCCCTGTTCAAAACCTACATCCCGACTTTATGAACCAACCAGAAGATGGACCCAGCAGAAAGTCACCTCCCCGAATGATGACTCCTTGAATTTTTTTGCATATCAGCAGGATAAGACCATAGATATACAAGAAGACTAGATCTCTCACCTGACGCTGCTTCCCAGTGACACGGCGTTGCTTACACAGCCGCCATCTTGGCTCAGGCAACTCGCTCCCTCAGAGCATTAAGCCTATGGTGCATGTTCCACTATTATAACCAGAACTTACTCAGTTTTTGACCGATTTTCAAACGGTTTGGGTTGTGCTGAACATCAGAAAAGTAGTTTTGATACTACATACCAGTTTAAGTATGTAGTATCAAAACTACTACTGGAAGTGATTCTTCTCACTACCCCTCATCCTTGGACTGGGTCCTTTCGCAGCCGATCTACCCCGCCAAGCCCCAGCCTCGATCTTCTCCGTCTGGACCACAGCCTTGATCCTCTTCAGCTGGGCTCCAGCCACATCCTGAGCTGAAAGCTAAAGGTGATCAAGCCTTTCAAGCCATGGCCCCAAGGCTTTGGAACGCCACCCCCCAGACCACATTACCCATTTTCAAGGCAAAACTAAAAACCCACCTTTTCCGTCAAGCCTTTCAATAACCAATCTTCCCACCTTTTATTCTGACTATCTCATGTTTTTGGTGTCTTCTGTTTCAGGTTCTGTTTTTATTGTTTCTGTGTTCTGTTTTATTGTTTTTTGTGAAACACCCCCAAAAAGTGCTACATATAAATAAAGAATTATTGTAATTATTATTATTGTTAGTATTATTATTATTATACACAGGGGTGATTATATCAGGTACAACACTCTACATAAAATAGTCACCGGTAACTGGAAAGAGTACTCACATTAACTGACATGTTCATCTCCAAGAAGGAAGCAGTGATATAAGCACTGAGAGTGACTTCATCAGACACTCCTCCCTGTGGAGAGGAAGCCATTGTTATCATCCCCCTCAGTATGACTCGTACACGTGCACAGGTGACATCAGCTCACCTTCATTCTGTTGTTAAAGAGTTTTCCTGACTTTTGGAAACAGCCATTTGTTTGTTGTTTACTCAGCAGCCAAGTCTTTGACTGTTGGATCTTTTCTGGGTCGATGTAGGTGAAAGACTGAGCTTTGGCAAAACATCTCATCACAAAAGCCGTCAGCCTTAAGAAATCACAACAAGGTTAGACGACAATGACACAGTGACTTTTTGATTATGTTGATGTTGAAATGTCACCAGATTAGTGGTTCAGTGGCATCACCATACAAGCCTTTGGTGTCAGAACTGTTTTAACATTGAACCTTGTACTTCCCTAAAACATGTTTTCATTTTGTCATTATGGATTATTAAGTGTACATTGACGGGCATGAAAGCAGTTTAACTGGTTTTTCACATGAAATAGGACTGTCCTCACCAAGTGTTTCCTTCTCCTTTGCCAAATGTGCTGTAGGCACCATCACTGTGTTTGTAGTTCAGCTGTCTCTGGTAGCCTGTGGAACAGTCAACACGTTTATTCCAGCTGTGATCTTTGATTTTAAGGTAACAATTCACCTGATTTGACTACCATTCCTTTTGTGGTAAGGTGAAGAGGGCCCGGGCAGGCTTCGAACCCCAGACTCCCGGGTAATAGTCATGCACGCTAACCATTCGGCCAAAGGGACATCCCCTTGGCCAAGTAGCCAGGGCGCATGATCAATTGGAGGCATAGTGACAGGACCCTCAAGTGTCACACTTTCTATATCATACAATGAACTGAGCTTTGTGAAAAAGCTCATACTGTGCCATGTTCAGGCAAAACTCTACAGCACCAGACAACAGCAGAATCACCACACACTACAGCTCAAAGATCACCGAGGTTCATTGATCACGACCTGACCCAGACAAGTCAAGTTCAAGTGGTAAATGTGATGGAAACTATAATTCGATATAAGAGGCAGAATAATGATCATGGCAGGTTTGAATTTCAGATTTTTCTGGTTTTCTTCAACATGAAGCTGACAGAGACGCTCACCGCTGCTCAGGAAGTTGGTGGCCTTCTCCAGGATGGCTGGGGTCAGCTGCTGTGTGTTTTTCAGGTACTGGAGGATGTAGATGTTGGGAGCCAGGAGCGCCATGTTCTGCTCCCCACATCCATACGGCATCTGCAGCAGCCCATCCAGGTTCTGCAGGGCCCGGCCCAAGATGTCGCCTGCACAAAAACACTGACTCACTCAAGACTGAACATGAAAACAATCCTGATTTTAAGAAGACAACGAGTGACGGTCAGAGTGGTTTACCCAGGACTGATAGTGAAGCACGGGCAGATCCAACAATCACATTCTCAGGGAGCTGTAAGTCTATTTCCTCTGTCAAAGCCTCTCCTGTGTACAGACGGAGAAGATTAACTCAGGACCAAAACAAACACATCAATTAGATTTAATGGATGGTTGCTATTTTTTTTTAGAATATGCAAATATGATGGCATCAACTAAATCCACCTTTAGGACACAGCATCCAGTTGTGGGTCTTTATCATCTCAGTTCCTTCAGCCTGAAAGAGGACGGAGGAAATGAAGAAAATGTTTTTGGTTAACTTTTGTCATTGTTTTTAAGGCACCAACCTTTACAATGAGGGATCGTGTGACCACATCGATACGACCTCTGTCCGGCACATTCACAATCTCATTGTTACAGAAAGCTTGGGAAGCCACAGCCTCAGCAGACACAGTCACATTCACAGCCCCTAAAAAGATCAACAAACACTGTGAGAAGCAGTTAAGTCTGTAAACTTTTCATCTGTCAACATCAGAGTGGAATAAAGTTTGACCCTCACCTAAGGACGAGGGGACCATCGTCCATCTGAGGGTCTTGCGCTCGCTGCCACACAAACAGGATGTGTACTGGTCACTAGAGAGCGGGGTGAGGGTGTAATCTAAGGAGGGCTCTGGAGTCACAGTCACCTGTTCAACAGAGACAACATTACAGTTTAGAACTGAAGATACATCCCAGGTAACTCAAATGTTCTTTCTTTCTTTCTTTCTTTCTTTCTTTCTTTTTATTTATTCCAACCAAGGCAATTTCACAATTTGACAATATAATCACAGCATTTCTTCCAATGGTTGGAAGGGAGCAGGGCGAAGATACATCTTATATTGCCTGCCCCTCACTCAATATCCAGTTTTCCAAGTAATCTGTCACTGAGCAACATTCTTGCTATAAAACATACAAAACAAAGGAAACAAAATGACAACAACATCCAATCACCATAAACAAAACAAAACATAAACAGAACTTAAAGTTGTCTTATCTATTAGTCACTGAGACTGACACTGTAGTCTTACGATAATGTAAACAAGACAATAATGAAAACAAAAAACAGCATTATAAGAATCATTGGCTACATTTATCATAATTTCTAATTGCTATTTCCTTAAGCATTTTCTTGACTTGGAAAACATTAGTACCAGTCTTCAATTCATTACTTTGAGAGTTCCATAGTTTGACTCCAGCTACAGAGATACCCATCTGTTTCAAAGTTGTCCGAGCAAACAGATGTTTAAAATGAAACTTCCTCCTTTCTTCTTCATCCTCTGATCTAAGAACAAACAATTGTTGTATGCTTTCTGGCAATATTCAATTTTTTTGCTTTATACATCACAGCCAGTGTTTGTGTTTCTACTAAGTCTTTCAGTTTCAGTATCATTTCAGAATGATCTCTGTATCCTACATTATGAATAATTCTTACTGCCTTTTTTTGTAACATAATCAGAGGTCTTATGCTTGCAAAGTATGTATGGCAACAAATGCTGTTCAATTCAATGTTATTTGTTTTCATCAACAGCTAAAGGTAAATATCTTCAAGAACAAAAATGTTTGTCTCTTTTGTGTTACCATGATGCACTTGGACAGGTAGTTGAAGACGGTGGCCTTCAGTTCAAAGTGCTCCCCCCTGATGATGGAGTAGGGCAGGGTGAGCTCCAGGAAGAAAGGCTGGAAGACGGTGATCTCTTTACGAGGAGCCAAGCCAAAACCCTGAGGGGACAAACAGAAACCCTCCGTCTCCCAGGTGGTGATGGTGTCTGGGACGGTGAAGGACACGTCCTTTGTTCCAGATTCTCTGGATCAACAGATATACACACAGGTACATGACTTCAGAAAGTCATTGTTTATCTTTAAGGGAAATCAGGCATTATTTATCATAAGCCACTTCCCCACTAGCGCAGGGGTCGGCAACAGGTGGCCCGTGGGCCGAATGTGGCCCACTGAACCTTCCAATGTGGCCTGCGACTGAGTTCTAATAGTTTACGTACTGTTTTTCTCGGTCTCTGTGCCTACAGACGCCTGTAAGTCAATGCGCAGGGACACGGAAACACGTGTCCCAGCGCATTGTTGTGTGTGCCTGTGAGACGCTGCACTGGGATAATGAAACGCCCAGGTAACATGCACAAATGTTTGGGGAGTGGCTGGACTGCAGGGTTTTTCCTGTCTGTCTGTAAAGGTTATGGGTGATTTTGGCCTTGGTCCAACCGTGTGTACATGAGGGGGCCGTTCGTCTTTGGCGCGCGCTCAAACCCATTCAATGTAGACGTGTGTCATGTGTGCTCCCAACTCAAAAGCTGTAGCGGCGCATATTTGATGCAACGCGTGTTTTTCCGTGCAAGTCCGCGGCGCACAGTTGCACGCGGTTGCACGGACCTGCTTCTCCCCCGGTGTTGTGTCCCGGTGCCTTCGGCCTGTGTCTCTCCTAAAGTTTCCCACTGAGCTCTGCCTCGTTTGAAAGGTGAAGGAAGCCCGTGAAAGACGTCGCCTCTGAGATGTAGAATGTGTTATAGAAGAGAAACACACATGTCAGGACCAATGACTTGAGAACGGACCTGCCCTGTAATGGTCAGCCTCCTTTCATATTTAGGCTGAAAATCACAGGGCATGTCTCAGGATACAAGGCAGCAGTGTAAAGCTCCAGCAGCATGATATGTAAATGATGATATGATGGGCTATGTCAAGATTTTAAATTTTATATCATACAAAACACCAAAGATGTGTATAAATAAAAATGATGTGCACAAGAGAAATAAAAATATAAACAGCCAAATTATTAAGCAAAAAGGTGAATTTAATTTCAATCCAGGCCGTCCGGCCCTCGGGGTGTCTGTTGAGAAAAATTCTGGCCCTTCGACAAATATAGTTGCCTCCCCCTGCACTAGCGGGTCGACGCGGGTTCTTTAGACGTGGGTCGACCCCGAAGAATCCCATTAGGGGAAAGTTTCGAAAAAGACCCAAATATATCCCATTTATACGCCTATTAATTATTTTTCTCACGTGAATAGGGTAATATTTTTAACCTTTAGATATCTCCATGAAAATTACTGAGTTGATCACTCACATTAAAGGGACAATGAGGAGTTTCTATTTGGTTATAAAAAGTCTCACATTAATGTGGATGAATCTACGCTACCCACACTTGTTAATGGCTCCATTTTCGATAAATATATCGTTTTGTCTCTGTCGTTATTTTGTTATTTTAATTAATGGTGGAAATGCTGGGCGAGCTGACCAGCGTTTCCTTACTTTTCGGTTTTGCGGACGCTGTCCGGTGGGTCATGGGAATAACTGAATTGCATAAATTTACATAAATCCCACCATTTTGACGGCACGATATATAAAGTTGCTGTGGTGGTACCGGCATGAAAATTGGAATGAGTTGACTTCATCGGTCAATCGACAAGAAACCACTTTAAATTTCAAGATGTCTGCAATTTTCAAGATAGCCACATCCTTAGTAGAGCAGGTATGACATGAGCAAACAGTGCATAATCTAATTATGTATGGCTAATCTGCATACATTGGCCCTCATTTATTAAACTTGCGTACACCAAAAAAATGGGTGTACACCAAATTCACCGCAAGGATCGGCATTTATTAATCTGAGCGTGAGCGTCCGGTACGCACAAATCTCACGCCAGCTCTGACCAGGTGTACGCACATTTGGAACCAGCGTAGAACATGCAGGAAGCAGTGCTGCTGTGTCAGAACGATTATTAAACCATAGTCTAATAACGCAGCGATGTGGACCACATGTTGTTGTTGTTTATATTGATAAAAAGATAAAAAGTAGCCAAAAAAAGAAACGATAAAACCAAGTACGTGTTGAAACTCGACTTTTATTTTGAGCAACTGAGATGAATTAAAAACCACGAAGTGACAGATGCTCGTTAATCAGCTGTGTAAACAGAAACAGTCAATGACAGACAGACCTGTTATTGTAGATCACACACACAAACTTCCAACATCTCCTGCACCAGAGCATGACCGGACGGCTCCTCAGTCTCTCTTTCTGCCGGACACCGGAGCCGGCGGGGGGGGAGAGCTCCGCTACCTGTCCAGGTGCAGCTGGTCTCCGCGGCGGAGTGTTTTTTTTTTTTTTTCCCCGTCACCGGGACGTGTCAGCGGGACATCGGGCCGGTGTTTCACATCCCTCCATCAGCCGAACCATGCCAGCAGTGCTGATGGTCATAAAGTCGCGTTCGCAGCAGTAATAGGCCTATGCCTATGATTTCTCCTCAGTCACTTGTGTTTAATAAACTGCAGGAGCATTTCATGAGGTCGCTGGGTTTCCTGACGTGGTCGGTGACACATGGCCGTCTTCCGTGTCTCCATGTCGTAAAAGGGGCAGGGCGACGCCTCTAGAGCAGGAATATATCAGGGCGTGACATTTAAATGACGCTTGTTTTCAGCCGCCGGATTTATCACCACCACGCCGGTTCTACGCCGAAATCAGCAGCGTACACACTTTTAGTAAATCACACGTGACACTTGGCACACACTGATATTTACACCAGAATCTACACCAGATCCTGCGCAAGTTTGATAAATGAGGGCCATTGTATTTGCATACATACAACACCTGATCTAAACATTGGGTATATACTGTACAGCATATGGCAGGTGAAAATGTCTTGTTCAATCTTGTTAACATATTACAGTTTAAAAACTTAACATTAAGGTCTGAATGGAAGCCATGTAGGCTATCAGGTGTTGTATGTGTGCAAATTAGGATTACGTAAATGGATTATGCACTGTTTGGTTATGTCATACCTGCTAAGGATGTGGCTGTCTTGAAAAATTGCAGTCATCTTGAAATTTAAAGTGGTTTCTTGTCGAGTGACCGATGGAGTCAACTCATTCCAATTTTCATGCAAATTTGCTCATGTTAACAAAGAATTTCAAAAAACTTGTAATACATTTTTTATTTGTCTTAATGTAAGTAATCAACTCAGTAATTTTCATGGAGATATCTAAAGGTTAAAAATGTTACCCTATTCACGTGGGAAAAATAATTAATAGTCGTATAAATGGGCTATATTTGGGTCTTTTTCTAAACTTTTCCCTAATGGGATTCTTCAGGGCTTTTTTTCCCTCACTCAGGACATGTTGAGGATACAAAATCAGTCGAGTTTTCTTCTGTTGCAATTTGTTCAACGTTGACCCCTTTTTGGCCTAAAATTACTGGACTAATAACCAACACATTTTATTTAAATTCATGAGATTTTTGCTGGTTTGTTGCAAACACACACTGACCCACCTGTCACTTACAGCAGAACTTGTCATCAAAATTCACCTATACAGTCTTCAATTTGTTAATTGCTGCAAAAACTACTGTTTTTTTTTTGTTTGTTTTTTTACCTTTAATTCACAGTAGAGTTGAGAGAGACAGGAAATAGTGACACTGCCCCCCTGGAATCAAAAGTGATGAAAGGTGACTTCATCCACCTCTTTGAGCTACTCAACAGAACAGGAAGATCTGCTCTCATCTCAGGCCCAATCCACTCATTGGATCACAGAGTTGGACATTTCTGCAGGATCCTCAGTCTTCATGCCTGGCTCCAGAGTCCAGGTTGTCTCTCCCTCAAACATTTTTTCATCATGTGTTTCAGGATTTTAGCTGAGCTGCAGGTTTTCTGTCATTTACCTGTTTAGTTTGTCTCTTTATCTACAACTCTAAAACTATAATTTAATGAGTGAATGTTTGTTTGCACAGATGCTCAGTGCTCACCCAACGTCCACCAGGTCCCATATCCAGGTCTCAGGGAAAAAACTGCGGATTGTTTTGAGAGGATCTTCCTCACCACCCCTGCCGGGAGCTGCAGTGAAAACACCACATGGTATTTGACAAGAGGCAAAGGCCAAAATGTGAAAAAGTAAATAATCATGACAGAACAAAAAATGTTACCCGAGAACATTATTATGTCGCATTCAGGCAATTTAATCAGCAAATCAGTTGCCATCTTCAGTCCTAGTCTCTAGATAATCCAACAACACAGACATCAGTGACAACTTGCTGAAATGGTAATCAAAAAACACTGTAACAGGTCTGAATTTTGTAAGTAATTGAAAATGTTGCGTATGAATTACCTTGAAAACCATATATGCGCCATGTTCGTGTCCCCTATAGTAGTAGCATTCTTCTTGAACATCCAGGAGCTCATCTGAAACAGTGGGTGCTGTTCTGAATGGCAACAGGTCAAATATCTGAAAAAGAAGAGTGCAGTTACTAAACTAGACTCATACACACATTTAAATGCCTGCCTAGATGCAACAGTGACTGAGCATTGACCATGTGTGTTGTTTCTCTTCTGGTAACTGGGCTGCTAATGTGAGACGTAACAGTTTGTCTTTCTTGTTGTTCCCTGGTTGTTGACAACGAGGACAGTCAAGACAGGGCGGCTGGTTGACAGCAGCATTTACCCTCTCAGCATTCAGAGTCTTCCCCGGCTCCAGGATGAGGACGCTCTGGTCGACGGCACTCACTCCACAAAGAGAGTTTGGTTGGGTGGTCAGCTGCATGGTGGTCTCCTCTCCTGGGACGGCTGAGGACGGAGAAAACTCCAGAGACACCTGACGCAGACAAATCCATCTTGTTAACGTGGCAACAACATGTATCATGTTTCAACTTGTTTTTCTTTGAAGACTTCAGGAGTTAGTACCAGTGGAGAGAAAACCAGACCCTTTGATTGATTTCTGAGCGAGTATGTAGCTACTTCTGAGAGAGTTTCAATAGTACTGTGTTCACATTAACACAACAGTGCTTGTGCTCCTCTTATGATTATTCTTTAATCATGTACTGATATACATGGTACATCTTCTTAAGCCAGACCCAGATGACTTCATATCTGTTCATTAATTTGCTTCAGAAAACAAAACTGAGCTCTGACCACAGAGAGAGCTTAGTTTATACCATGAAGACAACAAATGCAGCATCTGGGTTGGGATGATTAATACACCCTGACAAAAAGCTTGTCAAATCTATTTTACCTGTCGGTCTTCCTCTTATAGACTGATTCGGCGACGTCACCGGAAATCGAACGGCCGCCATTACTGCGGTGACAACTCACACAGTCAGGCAGCTGTTGGCTCTGTGCGCGAAGCGGGCATTTGAATGCAAGTGGACCTTTTCTCTTCCCTTTCTCTTCTGCGAACATGTCCAGGAAGGCTGGGAGGACATGTGCCGTCCTCGACTGCTCTAATATCAGCAAAACACAGCCCCTTACTTCAGGAGGAGTGTCCGTGTTTAGACCGTAACGTTACGTACAGCGTGTCAACAGCAGCAGCAGCCAGCGACGCAGTCACAGCTGACCTGTACAACCTGGCTACCCTCCCTTCTCACCGTTACCTTCACATCGTGTGGACAGTCTGTGAATGTCTCACTGATCCCTTCAATATGATGTGATCATGGTCGTCTAAAAGCCGGTGTAAAATATGTCCGACCCATCCGGAGCTCAGGTAATTTTGACCATAAATCAGAGACCTGTAATTGACGTTTTTTCTGATCATCGGAGGCCAGCTGGTCAATAAAATATTCTTGAATATCTAAAACAAAGCAAAAGTTGTTGTTGTTTTTATAATCTTATTCATGTAGCCTGTCCACATGATTAAATATCCCGCTGCTGGCTTGCTAACGTCAGCACGCATAACGTACCGGTATGTTATATCGTTTATGATACAGTCTCTTATCTCCCTGTTACTCTAATCTTTCCTGCTAATCGCTCAAACAAATGATTAATTACTAAATGAATGTTGGTATTCATGTAAGATACCTTAATCAGTTACTGGGGGGCACTAAACATCACAAATGCAGCCTATTTATGATGCTGTCATAGAGAATCAGTTTACTATGACTGACACATGTCACCGCAGCAATGGCGCCGCCGCAAGATGGCGGCATACACAAAACGTTCTCCGAATTCGTCTATACTGACCTTGTTGCTGAAGCACTTCTCAGTATCGAAGTTGGCACTGGTGGCAATGACTTCTTCATTGGGAAAGACGGCATAAGTAATGACCTGGATGACTGGAGCCGTCTCTGGAGACACTTCCAGCTGAAAGGTCAATGTGCCCTGAGTCACTGCAATAACAAGCCAACTGTTATGAACACTGATCAACTACATGACTCCATATGTCAATCAATGTCAATTGAGTGTTGTCCATAGAGATTGACTTCATGCAGTGTCTTTCACACCATCTGAGCCACTAAATCTCCAGTTTACAAAAGCAAGAATAGGCAAGGCCAGAGCGGCCTTCCTACAACTCAAAAACATCTGGCGCGCCAGAGAGATAAAGAAGTAACTAAAATAAGATTCTTCAACTCAAACGTAAAATCTGGCCTGTTCTATGGAGCCGAGACCTGGAGAATGCTGAAAACCACAATCAGTAAAGTGCAAACCTTCATAAACAGCTGCCGAAGAAGAATTCTGAAGATCTACTGGCCAGACAAGATTACAAACGAGGATACGTGGGCAAGGACGCACCAAACACCGAAGAAGATGGACACACACCTCGGAAACCAGCATCTTACAGTATTTCATTTCATTTCATTTATTTGTTTATTTGTAACGGGACTCTGCGTATTCATGAACATCCAAGATGAAAATACACCAGATTTAGCTCTAGGCTAATTTCCATCCGTAGTCCCGCGATTCACACAACAACAATTGTACAGAGATGAAAATAAGAACAACGTACAGTATGGTACAAATACCATGTCACAAAACCACCAGATAGGCTCTAATTTGGAACCCACAAGGGAGAAGAAATAGAGGCAGGCCCAAAAATACCTGGCGGAGAGATCTCCAGGCAGAAACCAAACAACTGGTCGTAGATTGAAAAGAAAGCCAGTGACCGAGTGCTCTGGAGGTCCCTTGTCGATGGCCTATACCCCAGTAAAAGGGGTGTCAGGCGTAACTAAGTAAAGTATGTGTTACTCACCAGAATTATCTTGAACTTCAACCTTTTTAAATCCTTGCATGATAATGGCTCCTCTGGATAAGACCTGCAGGATTTGAGAGAAAAGAACTTCATTGTTCCCTGCACACATTACAAACTGTGTGTGTGTTCATCATATTTGTCATGAAAACATTACAATGGTACACTGAGACAGTGTTCACCCATCACTCACCAGATAGATCACGTCCACAGAGCCCTGTTTCTCTCCCACTACTGTGTAGCTGATGGAGATCTCTGCTTCTCTGTCACAGCGAAGTGGTTTATCCTTTCTATTCACCGTCAAGGAACTGACTTTTGGGACGTCTACATATCTACAGTCCGGACAGACCGAACGTTCTCCATACCAATAGTAGGGTTTTTTAAAGTCAGGATAATCTGTTTTCTGTATATTCTTTACCTAGCACATAAAAGAGAAACACTGTAAATGAGCTACAATAAAGATTTATATTTGTTTATGTTCTAGGTTTTCTGAACTGAGCCGAGGCCAAACGTGTACCGTAATTTACACAAAATCATTACTTTCAATCCTTTACAGCTGTACTCTTTGATTTAGCTGGTCTAAAATTGTATTTTCTTTTGAGTCTGACACAGCTACAGATCAGAAACACTAAACAACAACTGTTTTCGGTTTGCATAATAATTCTCCTGGATTACAGGCTGTAGTTTCCGTACAACTTCTTACTTACCTCCAGGAAGATGTAGTCATTACGGTTGGCTGTGCTCAAGGAAAAAGCAGCGATACCATCATGATCAGTTGTGACGCTCTGCACTAGACGTGCTGAACGTCGGTATCTCCCCTCATAAATGTAGAGCACCATGTCAGGAAGAGGTTCATCATTGTAGTTAACTGCTTTAACCTTTTGGAGGACCAAAGTTGATGTTACTGCAAATGTACAAGACTTGAGATTCACTGTTTATGACTCAACACTAAAAAAGAAAAGACAGTTTGAACTTACTTTTCCCTCAATATTTGATCTATTGTAATAACTCGAAGGTGTGTCAATGAAGGACAGTCTCCCAATTCGATAAGAAAGGCTTGTAGTCTTGAAATGCGAAAATGAAATACCTGCAATAAAGCCTCATTGTTACTGTACAATAATTTGTTTAAATATTTACAATTAAAAACACTGTCCAAACACTTACCAGTCCCCTCCTCCTCTGCTGTGGCTATTACATCCCATTGGTACGACACCATCTCTGGTTGTAAGTTTGTGAACATGGACATGTTTAGGGTAAAAGTGGCACAGCCTGTCTGGTCAGTCTGTAAGATAATAAATATGTTCCATGACGTGGAGTTAGACAATGCTCGTTACTGATCAATGACCAGTGTGGTCTAGTGAAAACATAAGAGTGTGTGTTGGTGATTGATGATGATGGGGCGTGAGGGTTGGCCTGCTCTGTGTGTGTAGTTAAAGTTGGGTTTTACCTGGGGAACAAAAGCTGCAGAGACTTTCTCTGCCAGGTTTTGTCTGGTTAAGTCTGCAGTGCTTTCTTATCAATTATCATCACAGGCGTCATCATGTGTATGCATATCCCACTTCAATACCGCTCCATTAATTCATGCCTTGGATAAATTAGCCACAAACACAACATCAATTTCCATTGTTGCGCAGATGACACACAGCGATATGTCCCGACTGTTAAGTCCCGGATCTTCCAATGTCCTGTCCATCCTGTCCTGAGATCAAATCCTGAATGTCCTGTAATTTTCTCAAACTAAATGACTCCAAAAACGAAGTACTTTAATCACTCCTCCTAACCATAACTCTGCTAACACAACAAACCTATCTGGGTTCATTATCAGAGAACATTCAGGAAGCTCGAAACCTGGGCGTCATAATTCACCCCCTTTTTTGACACTCAGGTAACCAAAGTGCTACAGTCATGCTTCGTACTGCTGAGACAGCTCTCCAGGATTAAATTCTTCCCTTCCCCCTCAGACATAGAGAAAGTCATTCATGTAATCTCACTGGCTACCTGTGAGTTTTAGGATAGATTTTAAGATTTTATTGCTTGTTTTTAAAGCCCTACATGAATTTTTATCTCCCTATGAGCCTGATCGCTGCCTGAGATCCTCCAGCAAGGGCCTACTTTTGGTCCCAAAATCCCATGTCATCTCAAAGGGTGACGAGGCTTTTGCAGTCCGTGCTCCCCAACTTTGGAACTCTCTCCCCTTGGATCTCAGGCAGGCAACCTTTGTATCTTCTTTTAAATCCCTTCTTAAAACTCACTTTTATCGATTGGCCTTTCCCTTTTCCTCCTGTAACCTGATTGTACTGTATTTGCTGCTGGTTTTATTGTACCCTTTTATTATTATTATTATTGTTTTAAATGTGAAGCACTTTGTAATTTTAGTTCCAATAAGTGCTATAGAAATAAAGTTACTATTATATTGTAGAAAAAGAGAAATAAAGCTGCTGCTATAGTGACTGTACCTGCTGTGTCACAGGGGGGAAGCAGTGGGGCTTTCGCCCCCTGTTATGGCGCCGTAAACGTTGGCAGACCTTAATTTCAACAGTGCCTGGCACAGGTTGTCCATATGTATACCTGGTTAGACACAAATAAACATTTTTATACTGAAAACAATTCATGCATTCACCAACTTAGGTGTAATCTGTCATCTGTTCAGACAGGTACTTACCTTAGACACACTTCAGCTTTGAATTCCCCCTGTCCAATGTTTATTTCTTCAGGTACTTTCATTTTCACATCAAATTTAGGCAAAACTGGGAAAAAATAGTCTTGCTGTCAGCATCCTTGCTTAAATCCAAATCATGAGCAGTAAAAACTGAACAGTAACTAACTTACCATATTTCTCCACCTTGAAGCTGTGAGATGTTTTATGTCCATCAACTGATGCCACAATGTGATAAGCTCCTTCACTGGCCTCAGAGTTTAAGGAGTAAGAAAGCTGCAATATTTTACCATTTGAGTTTTCATTGAGCCACTGTCCAATCCTGTTGCTGTTAGAGTCCTGTTAAAGAACAGAAATGCATCATAATCCTCTTTTAATTTACTACATATAATGATACTGATGATGATTTATTTCAGTTTGCTTTACTTTATTTTTTGACAAATTGTTTATTCTTCAAGTGTGAAATGTCCGGCCGTTGTCATTTTCACATAGTTTCAGTGGCCTCAGAGTTTTCAGGCCCTTTCACTGTTTTTTCTTTGCTTGTTTGTTTGTTTTGTGTAGATTTTATTGTTTTACATTGGTAAAATTATTACAGTTTTCTCCATCATCAATCTACACTAGATATTCCACAATGAATGAGTGAAGAAATATTTGTAGACTGAATTATTCTGGCCCAATGTTGTGTCAGGAAAATCCTGCTGAAAGTTTTCCTGAGATGTGGCTAGAACTTGTTTGGAGTACACTTGTGGCAAATTGTATTGCATTAAATGAAACATGTTACATTTTTAATGCTAAGTCTTACCTTAAGTTCAATGACATTGTACTGTAAAAAGGGAGAGAAAAGTCATTAACATGCATTAGCCATCATCCAACTAATGGTTTCCTTTCAGTGAATAAAAAGTGACTTTCAGACACTACTCAGGTTGTTGTCTCTACACATTGAGCACAATACACACCACCTTCCAAATACACTGTGGAATATGATGACACAGACTGAAGTTCATAATCCTTATTATATTTATACATATTCATCCTTCAAACATGTTAATATAGACCAGCTTAAAACATTTTTCCCAGCGGTCAAATCAAAGGTTCTCTTAAAATGATCGATTGTGGGGTTTTCCACTTGAATCTGTGCTACAGAATGAGTATGGATAGTGTGGTGTATTGATTTACCACATATTCTATTTACCAGCTAGTGATTGTATGGTAACTATGTTCATGATCTATGTTGGCTAGATCTATGTGTAACCAGACCAGGTCAAGGTGCTGCGCGCATGCGCATTGTTCAGTGAAGTAACATGGCTGAGTAAACAAGCAACGAACAGAATGTCGGCCTCCCTCTCGTTCATACACCACAGATAGGGATAAATGAATTCATCTCAGTGTCCTGGGTCCTGGTTGGCCTACTGAGCCAAAGACACATCAGGAGCTGATCCTCTCGTTCAACGAGGCATGTATTAAAACCTGCACTGTTAGCACACTGCCTTACAGACACTGTGGTTTGTGAGTGAAGTATAAAAGAGAGGAGAGACTGTTCCAACACTCACCTGTTGACTCACAGCTCTAAACCTGCTGTCCAGTGCAATGACTCTGAAATGTACTGAGAAAAATCCAGGGAGATTAAATTGGGTTTTTACAACTTCTCCTCTATCTTTTTTACATTAGAAACACAGATCACATTACATTGAGGTTACCTGTTTGTCCAGGGAGGTAGATTGGCTTATCTGTTTGAACAAATGTCATTGGTTTATTGACTTTGATCTGGACTTTCCTGACTTCTTTAGAGTAAAATGTGTCGCCTCGTACCTCCACCTCGAACTTCTGTATGTTGTGATTCTGCACTACAGGAGCCTGTGAGAGAAAGTTAAGCATTAACTCCAGAAAAACCATTAAACTGATAATCAAAGCCTTTGTCAAGAACGGACCGTAAACTGAGTGCAGGCATGAAACTCCTCACTGGATGTTTGTGAGAGAAGGGTTATTTTCTTGTCTTTGGAGAGGAGTGTGACGGTCATGACCACGGTCTCGTTGGGCTGCAGTAGACTCGCACAGAATTGAGTTTCAGCTCCAGCTGTAATAACTGCAGGAACAGCCACCATGTAGTGCCTGTAGACACAGAGACATTCAGCAAACAGGATGATCTTGTACTTACTGAAATGTGGCATCTCTTCAGTGAGCAGCGCAGCTCAACTACACACAAGCTGTTGAAAGGTTTTCTGATGGACCGGGTAAACTTACAGCTTTGCCATCGTCCAACCCACACACACACAACTCAGGCAGACAAACAGTCTCCATGTCTTCATCTGTGTCCCAGAGAGATCCATGACTGACTGAGACGAGCTCAGAGCCTGTGTTAACCAGCAGAGCCATCCTCTTCGTATTTATGTATCTATCATGTTAATCATTCATTTACAAACAAAACCAAAATTTCAGAGGATGGGGCTGGGATTGGCAGCCCATCTATTTGTTCAGACATCACGTGTTTTGCTAGTTTCATATTAACTGTAGATTCCTGACAGTAATTGTTTGTGTAAGTGTTTGAGATGTGATCATGGGCGTGGTAGTGGGGGGAAAAGTGGACCTGACTACCCAGGGCCCGAGTAGAGAGAGGGGCCCATGAAAATCCTGATTTTTTTTTTTTTTTTTTTTTTTTGTGATGTTTTTATTTCGAATGAATTGGGCCCTCCAATTAATTGGTGTCATAATTTATTTCAAATATATTGATAACATCAAATGAGAGAATGAACTTAATGTCACAGTTCTCCCAACATATTAGACATTCTGGGGCCCCCCTCTTGGAGATGCAAAATGGTTTAGTCCGCCCAACAGCGACCGGCAACAAGTGTAAGGTCAGACAGTGCGTCCAGATCAGAGACCTGTGTGCAGGGCATCACGCTGCCCAAAAAACATAAATCGGGCTATCAGAAAAAGAAAGAGAGGAAACAAAAAGAAAGACGGCAGAACGAGGGGAGGCAGCTGCTGACTGCTTTCTTTCCCAAAGGTGAACCAAGTTAGCTTGTCATGCAAAGTCCAATTAAAGTTAACATAGTCCACTCCAGACAGCTGCTGCTTATATTTGTATGCTCACGTGGAGTCTTTAGCTTAGCTAGCTGCCAACCAGGCTGCTTGCGGCTGTAAGTATAGACAATTACAGGCCAGCTAACGTTAGTTGTCAATATTAACCAGTTTCAGAAACAGAGAGTGGCGCAGCCGCAGCAGCTGGAGCAGCAGAAGCAGCAGTGGTCAGTCCTGGCAGCTCTTCTGAAGATGAGATTAGAGATGAGCAAAGACAAGGTGAGATCGTTGTTCAAGTATTCAAAGGCGAGCTCCCCCCTCCGACCCCCCCTTACGTTGGTATATTGGTTCGCGAGGTGGAGAGAGAGAAAGAGAGAGAGTGGTGCTGACTGGTAGAATTGCTGTCTAAATATGAGTTGTTTACCTGAAGTTTAAAGTAAGTTAGCCTTTTGGTTCAGTGTGTGTGCTATAGCATTTTGTCTACTAACACAGCAGAGCTGAAAGTGAAACTCCGTGCTGAGATTTAATGAATGATCCATCTAGCAATATTGCTGCTGCATATATCAACATGTAAATAACATACCAATATCACTGTAGGCTCAAGTGCACACTAGTAATATATTAATTGAGCAATAACGCAATTTATTATTTTTGTCTGGTAAAAAGCCTTAGCATTGCGGTGCAGTGCTGTGCTTAAAAGCTATTGTCAATGTTCAATAAATTCATGATGTTACCAAAGCCAATGAATAATCATGTTAAATAACTGTGATCTCACTATCAATCAAAAATTATTGTGATTCTGATTTTTGCCACAGATAGATAGATAGAGAGAGAAAGAGATAGGTCTGGGTGGTGAGAACATAGAAAAACAATTAGCTATTTTTCTCAATCTGGCTGAAAAATGGCTTAAAACATTTTTGCCTCTGCAATTTATTGAGCATGATGAATACTGTGTGTGATAGCAAATAATTAGGAGCACGAGTGTCATGGATCAAAATGTTAGTACACAAACCAGATGTAGCCTAATGTTTTAGGTATTTGAGCACAAGTAGGCCAAATGCATCAATTCAGAACCACTCATCAATATAATCTGATCTGATTGTAGTTGATTGTAGTAGATTGTATAAATACACCCCCCCCCCCCCCTTTTTTTTTTCTCTCACGCGCCTCGCGGGCATGGATAGGGGCCCACTGACATTGAGAGTGTACAGGGCCCAGAATTTGGTGCTACACCCCTGGA
The DNA here is from genome assembly GCF_045865225.1 of Trachurus japonicus. Taxonomy (NCBI): domain Eukaryota; kingdom Metazoa; phylum Chordata; class Actinopteri; order Carangiformes; family Carangidae; genus Trachurus; species Trachurus japonicus. The sequence goes on along the minus strand of NC_140919.1, from coordinate 9,567,466 downwards.
TGTGATCAATGATGATTCCTTTGAGCCCCTATAATCAACCATTGATTATATACTGTAGTAATTATTCTTCTTTATCTACCACTTCCATGACCAAGTAGTTCCGACCAAGCAATGATTGGTCAACAAGACATTTAGAACATGCTCAAATCAGCATGACAGCACGCCTGACTCATCACCTGGAGCTGAATATTTTGTTGGATAAAACAGAAGATATTACCTCTATAGCTGCGTTTCCACTGCAGGAGTTCCTGGTAAAAGGATGGGGTAGGAACTTCTACAGGAACCGTCCTCTCACTTGGCCCTCTCTCCACTGCAGACAGGAACCACCGGGGTCTTATGGCGACGTGCGGCAGTTTTAATTATCGCAAGCTAACCCTAACCGTTGGTCTTTTTGGCAACAAAATCCTCACCGGTCTTAGCAAAATGCCGACATGCTTGTTCAGTGTGTGGGGAGAGCAGTGGGAGAAAATTCAGCGAGTTATGGCGATTTTTCTAATGCCGCGGCATCGTTCCAATGGCATCTATTGGTGCGTTCCAGGCGACCCGTAACTCGTGTTCCCAGTTGTAACTCGTAACTTGCCTGGAACGCTACAAACTCGTAACTGGTGACTTCAAAAGCCTGCCTGGAACGCACCATATATCTATGCTTCTAACGGTGAGAAACTTCATTTATCACATGAACCTGTAATGCTAAAGAAGGCAGTGGAATAACTAAACATAAGATCCATCAAGACAGAGCAGGACAGAAGCGGTAGCTGCTTAGCTTAAGAAATCAGTCTGTTAATGCAGTTTATGTTTAATGCAGAAGTAAGCGATCCGGTGGTTTTGGCTAACTTCCTGTCAGCTGATGGAGTTAGCAGTCCCCGCCCTCGTCCCTACGTCACCACATTCACGCGCATCCCTTGGCTGCACACACAGAGAGGACTGCCCCTTTATGCCGTTCTCTCTTCTCATTGGATAAAGGTTGTAGGATACAAGGAAAGTTTTCTCCTCGGCTCAGAGCAGAGCAGAGTGACTGACAGACCCGTGTTTCAGACCAAACACTCTATGTAAGTGATTGCCGTCAGAAGATAGAACTATTTACAGGGCTCGACAGTGCGACTGTTTTGCTCGCATTTGCGAGTTGATAATATCCCGTGCAAATAAAAAATTGCATTCAGTCGCATCAGTGCGACTCCGACAGAAACTGTAGTACATGCACTGCTTTGCATGCTGTTTAACGTGAGCAGTATTTCCCCCCTGCCTGTTTGGTGATTTTGGCCGCCGCATTGATTAAAGCTTGTGTACATTGGGGCCGTTCAGATGTAACGTCTTTTCCGCACATTACTTTCAAGGTAGACGCGCGTCATGCACGCCAAGGCGACACCGTAGCAGCGCACATTCGGTGCAAAGCGCTTTTTTTGTTGTGCATGTTCGACCTGCTTCTTCCTCCGGTACACAGTCTCGGCTGAGTTAATGTTAAAACATTATTAAAAGGAAACATGTTTGGTGTTTTTACTGTTCTCAAATGTAAAAATGGGTCATGTTGGACCCTCAGCATTATTTAAGGCTTAAACAGCCTGCTACTTAAACATTTTTCATTGTGCTCCTATAAAATCTTAGTGTAGAGCCCTGTATGTAATGTTCAGCTTTTTATACTGAGGGAATAGGTTCACTGCTCATCAATACCCCCACCCCTGGGCCACATTCACACACATACAGCGAAAAACTAGAAACTAATATTGGTTGTGAATATTCTATTTTCTCACACACACTTTGCCTTGTTTGTCTTTCCTGATTTTTGTTAAGGCAAAGAGCCAGTTATAACATTAAAAATTAGTCTACAGGGTTAGGATTATAGGCTAAATCTACTTTATTTGTTTGAAAATTATATTTTCACCAAAACTGCAAAATTTTTATTGTGCTACTACAAAATGTTGTGTGCTACTAAATTTTTCAGCATGGTAGCACAGTGCTACTTGGAAAAAAGCTTAGCGTCAAGCCCTGATTTAAGACTTATATTAACACAAAAATTCTGCTTACTTCTGCTTTAATGTCACAACATGACCTTTAAACTGTGTGAGCTGTGCCAAAATAGGCTATTTGCCCGATAAATACCCTGACTGCTAAGGTAGATTGTATTCCAGAGGAGCTTGTGTTGTCATCCTCAAACAAAGATGACACGTTACAAGAGACTTACGGTAAAGTCCAACCCCCAGGGCTGTCCAATGTTTGTATAGCTTGTTTTCAGTCACGTGGTTATGATGACGCGAAGGGGGCGGGGCGATGTCAGATGGAGGGCAGGAAGTGGAGAGCAGTGCCTGAAAATAATGGAAAGCGAGTACTCCGAAGCTTTTGGTCGAGCCTGCACGTAGCAGGTATCACCAAAAACTAGAGAAATATATCAGATACGATCCATACAACCTTAAATCGGGAGAAAGGAAGCAGTGAAACACACCGCCTCGACCAGAGCGATTGATATAACAGAGTGGCGACACTCCCATAGGACTCCCATAGAAATACCGAGTAATTTTAAGTCATAAAGTGGTAATAATCTTTGCCATGTACAGTAACCATGTCGATTTAACAAAATAAAATGTATTAGACTGATCGCTGCCCCTGGTTCCCGGTCGGGGCTCACACAGACACTGCACTTCTCCCAAAACAGACATCGGAGCAAATTCCCCAGCGTTATAAACTGACCACAGACTCTGGATTAAACGGTGACGTGTTAACAGCGCTAAAGCCACAATTAAAACAGTTTTTAGCAGTTTTACTGGCTGTAAACTGCATGCTAATTTCTGTTAGCCCGTCTATGGTGTTTTACATATACGTTAGCATTAAGCTAGCGGGCTTTATATGCTTAGTTGTGACACTGGCTGTGCGTGTTTTGAACGTTGTTTCAAACTATGTGGGTTTGGCTGAATATCGTTGATGCTTAAATATACACTATATTACCAAAAGTATTCGCTCACCCATTCAAATGATCAGAATCAGGTGTCCTAATCACTTGGCCTGGCCCCAGGCTTGGCCCCTTAGTTCCAGTGAAAGGAACTTTGAATGCTTCAGGTTACCAAAACATTTTGGACGATTCCATGCTCCCAACCTTGTGGGAACAGTTTGGAGCGGGCCCCTTCCTCTTCCAACATGACTGTGCACCAGTGCACAAAGCAAGGTCCATAAAGACGTGGATGACAGAGTCTGGTGTGGATGAACTTGACTGGCCTGCACAGAGTCCTGACCTGAACCCGATAGAACACCTTTGGGATGAATTAGAGCGGAGACTGAGAGCCAGGCCTTCTCGACCAACATCAGTGTGTGACCTCACCAATGCGCTTTTGGAAGAATGGTCAAAAATTCCTATAAACACTCTCCTCAACCTTGTGGACAGTCTTCCCAGAAGAGTTGAAGCTGTAATAGCTGCAAAAGGTGGACCGACATCATATTGAATTCTATGAGTTAGGAATGGGATGGCACTTCAGTTCATAGAATGAGTAAAGGCAGGTGAGCGAATACTTTTGGTAATATAGTGTATATTGCCGCTTAATATATTGCTTTACTCCTCTTTCTATGTGCCATTTTTACTGTAGAACAGGCTAGGACACCGTTTGTTTACTATGGTCACTTCCGTCCCTCCCACACACCGTTTTACGGTCAGTTGTTGAAATTTGAGTCCTTTATGTCTTACTACCTTAGGAACTCTCAAGTAACTTTTTTGATTTTCCCGGTTTGACCGTTTTGAACAGCCGTAGACAGCGCAGACAGTAGGCATATTCCTATTGTTTTCCTGCGGGCAAAACACTTCCTGCCCTCCATCTGCTGTCGTGACGTTCCACGTGACGTCATCTGAAAACCACCTATTGAACTCCTACAGAGTGCAGCCAAACACCAGTGTCTAAAGAGAGAGGAACAGCAGAGCTCCTCTCCTCTGACAGCGCAGTCAGCTGCTGCGGGTGAGTGACAGGTGACTGTGAACTGCCTTTTTTTTTTTTTTTTTTTTTTATTAGCGGCACCGTCCGTAGCCTACATGTGAGACACAACGTCCGTTTGTTGTCAGACCTTCCTTCACGGGGACTAGCTGCTGAATAACTGGCACATCAGGCTACTGTAGGCTAAATCCTCCTGTTTATTTATGTTTTTGCTGCGAAATATGACTGAAAAAAATAATAACAACCAGTTCTTCTCTCAGAAACATGCGGTTCCAGAAAGGTTTTGCTGCACATAAAGATGTGAGCTATACCATCCAGATCTTATGACCTATAATTAACAGCCTAAATCATTTTCCATGTTGTTCATTTGGGTTTTCTGAATTCAACAAAGCAAAAAAGAGAGAAAAGGCCAGTGCAGAGGGGCAGAGCAGCCTTGATTCTTTCTTGACTCAGAATACAGTTTCCTTTAAAGGAAAGCTTTCATTGTGTGTTTTCTTCATATTGCATTGCAATATCCTGTTTAAAGTGATCATATAATAAACAACTAATCAATACTGTATAGATAAAGGAGTGATAATAACCTACAGCAAATGCTTTGAATCTCTTAGATATAGTAGCTGTGCAGTATTCTTAGTAGACCGGATAGCAGCAGATGATAGAAGGGTCATTACAACCAGAAGAGACAGGAGACTTTTATTTTTTAGAGACTTGAGACTTGACTTGGACTTGTGAGTCGTGACCAAAGACTTGAGACTCGATGAAGTCTCACCCCTCAAAGACTTGAGAGTAAGTTGTTCCTCTTGTGTGGATGAAAAACTGTACAAGGTATAAATACACAACTACTGAAACAAAGATGAAATGGTGGGAAACGGAAAAACACCAGACCATTTCTTAGTGGGACATTCCTGTCATATAAATTTATTATTAATTGTGCATTAGTTTGGGGGCACATTTAAAGAAGTTACACAGTGAACGTGTTGAGCAAGAGTATGCTTTTGGTTTGTACACATTTGTCTACACACAAACAGACATGGAGTTTCACAGGGTACACAAAATGTATCTTTATATGATATATATACAGATACAGATACAGGTGCATCTCAATACATTCATGGAAAGGTTCATTTATGTCAATTGAAAAAGTTAAACTAATACATTAAATAGATTCATTACACACAGAATGAAAATATTTCAATCTTTATTATTTCCTTTCTTTTAACAGTAATGATTATTCATTACTGTTAAAAGAAAGCCATTCATTATCTCAAAAAATCTGAAAGTACAAAAGACAAATTGAAAAAAAAAGAAGCATTTTTAATATGAAAAAGTGTTGGCCTTCTGAAAGGTCTGTCCATCTATATGCATTCAAATCATTTGGTTGGGGCTGTTTGACGTGAACTACTGGAATTTTATATTCTAATTTATTGAGATGCACCTGCAATACAGGTGATTTTATATATACTGGTAGCCATGACAACTCGAAGATTGATCACACTTCTGTCTTCAAGCTGCAAAAGAACAAAAACTCATAATCCAACATGAGGACTCAAGTCTACAGTTCATTACGAACACGAGTGATGAATAATTGAAGACATTATTGTCCTTTGTTTTGTTTTTGTTTTGTAAGAAATATTGCAGTGTTCTTGCATCAATAATAATCATTACCTGCAGCACAAGGGTAGATGTACTGTGTCTCAGCCTGGTCACCTGAGAGACAAACGAAAACTTAAAACTTAAACTTGCAGTGCTCAGTATTACAAGGTGTGTGTATGAGTTTTACTTGGCTGGTAGTAGTCGTAGATCTTGACCACAGCTGGCTTCAGGTTCTGCACTGGGAGCTCCTGTACGACCTCTAAGCTGTGGTTGATGGCGATGTCCTTAGGTAACTGTTGGTGGAAAAACAGACCACAGGATCAGTAACACATCTGGAGAGCGTCCTCCATTGATCCCCACTGTGAATCCCTCTCACCTCCCGGAGGTAGACCATAACGTGGTCCTGCTTTTGTTCAACACGGTCCACCAGCTGGGCACCTTGGAGCTGTGAGGAGACGACACTCAGCTTCATCAACACATGAAAACTCATCAGTTCCTACTGAGCTTGAAGTTTTGTCTAATATCTCACCCGTTTCAGAGACTCTGGGTCTGGGGTAAAACCAGAGAGCATCTTGATGTCCAGGATCACCATGTTGGTGGTGGTCTCCTCTCCACTGTATCTGCAACAGAACCATAAAAAGGTGATGTGATGACACCCCTTCACCCCGTTCTAAATAGGTCTAAAACAGGGGTGCTCATTACGTCGATCGCGAAGACAGTGTGGGTCGATCGCGTGATGAAGAACAACAAAAAAGAGTACATTTAAAAAAAACACAGTTGTCTGGACAGCAGGCATTTTTCTCACAACCGACCTCAAAAGCGAGGGCAGGTCCGCCGAAGCATCGTTCCGGGTGGGTCACGCTCTCCGCCCGTTGTCTTTGTTGTTACTTTGTTGCCGCTCCACAGAGCGCACATGGCTACTTAATTATGCACGTGCTGACCATATATGGTTGTGCTGAGGCATTCTGGGGGTGGAATATGAGGTGTGTTCATGTCTGCACCATTCTTGGGTCCGGTGTGATTTATCAATGGAATATTGCGGAGAGTTGTGCGTACGCACAGCTTGATCACCTTGAAATTTTTTTTTTTTTTTCTCCTCACGTCTGTTTATGTGCGGTGCGCCCGCACGCGAGAGAGGCGGCAGGTTGAGAGGCTGACAGCTGACAGATGAGAGATGGTGAAACGCTAGCATGATTATTAAAAAAACACTATCTCTCATCTCTGCTGGCACATAGACAGACACAGGTTCACATACACACAGGGGCGCACGGTAAACGTTGCATAGTCCGACCAACGACTGGACGACCAAAAATTGGTAGATCATTTTGACTTGGTCACTTTAAAAGTAGCTCTCAGGCTGAAAAAGTGTGAGCACCCCTGGTCTAAAACATGCTCTATTTAACGCTCTGAGGCCTGTGGTTGCAATTTGGATGTTTGAGCTAGACAGTAACTTAAAATAAAAATGTCAAAAATATTCTTCTGTTGTTGTTTTAACTGAATCTGCCGGTCGATTACTTACAGTGAGTTAAACTTCAAAGTGAGTTTGGGTCTTTGTGACCCGCTGGTGCACACGGCCTCGGGTTTGACCTCAACACTTAAGGTTGTGACGTCAGTTGGAGTTGGGATGTTGTAGTGAAGAGAAATCTGGAAAACAGACACAAAAGAATTCCCTTTAAACCTTGATCATTTGACTTTTCTGTATCAGTCCAGTGCTTCCAACCTTTGGACAGTGTCATATGGAGGACGTGCATCAAAGAGGAACTGTTGGAGCTCCAGTGCTGACTGACCTGCATTGAAGCACATGCAGTGCCCTTCACCTCCAGGCTGTACTTTCCTGTCACGTCAGGCAGACTCTTCTCCTGGTAGAGCAGCTTGTTGTTGTGGTTTACATCAAATGTCAGCTGACCACTGGGGGACTGGACCGTGACTGTGCTCGAACCCTCTGGACTGAAGACCAGAGTGGAGTACAGAGCCAGAGCCTGAAGAGCCACCACTGTGTCCTACAACAAGGTGACAGGTAAGAAACTGTACCAGATGATGCAGCACAGACCATATTTTCATCAGTGTCAGGTGTTGATTTTCACACAGGTGGGAGGTCAGAAAGCTGCTCCATGGATGTGATTCATAGTTAATGGGCTGTAACACACTGACATCAAGTTGTGGAGGTACAGACTGATGTTGTTTCATCATACTTGCCCAGGAAGTATAGAACAGAAAAGTCCAGCTTTATGCTTTGGGCCATACCTGTGTGGAGGAGAAGCCTCCATAATGGTTCTGCTGGCCCGTCAACCATCTGACGATGCCAGAGGCGTAGCCCAGGTCTTCAGTAGAGGGGGAGGCACTGAGTTTAGCCAGCATAACGTAGGAGCTGATCTCCACAGACAGAGAGGCTGATGTATCTGCTGCTGTCTGTGACCAGTGGAGGAGACCCCCTAAGAACAGTCGTCCACAAACAAACAGGTATGAGATGAGCTGCATTCACAGGGAGTGAGGCCAGAATGATCTCCTGTAGGAGGATGCTCACCCTGTTTCACTGCCACTGTGTCCAAGTGCTGCAGAAGCTGACCACGGGTCTCCATGTCTCCTGCCAGGGTGAAGACGTACGCCAGCAGAGCTGTAGTGTAGGTGTTGCTGAGGTCACCGATGGACTCTTTGAGGCAGGACAGGCTCTTCCTCATCACATCTTCCTAAAAGAAATTAAAAAGAATAATTTGAAGAATCGGAGGCAGAGTCTTAGGACTCAGGGGAAGTCTTATTATAACCCTGGCACAGGTTGGCAGAGGTCAAGAAGCTCCTTGCACGGTTTGGGTCTTAGTACCATGTACCATGTCTTGTCTTTGGTTCGGGAACCACTGGATTTCATCTCTGCTTTTCGCAGATGATGTCCTGTTGGCTCCTTCGAGCCAGGACCTTCAGCATGTACTCAGACGGTCTGCAGCAGCTTGGATGAGAATCAGCACCTCCAAGTCAGATGCCATGGTTCTTGACTTGAAAAAGGTGGCTTGCCCCCTCTAAGTCGGAGGACAGCCACTGCCTCAAGTGAAAGAGATTAGTATCTTGGGGTCTTGTTCACAAGTGAGGGAAGGATGGACTGACAGGCGGATCAGTGCAGTAATGAGGTCCTTGTACCGGTCTGTCATGGTGAAGAAGATTTACTGGTCAGTCTACGTTCCTGCCCTCACCTGTGAACTTTGGGTCATGACCGAAGAACTAGATCTCGGATACAAATGGCCGAAATGGGTTTCCTTCACAGAGTGGCTGGGTGCTCCTTTAGAAATAGGGTGAGGAGCTCTGTCACCTGGGAGGAGCTCGGAGTAGAGTCACTACTCCTCCACATCAAAAGGAGCTAGCTGAGGTGGCTCGGGCATCTGTATCGGTTGCCTCCCTGGGGAGGTGTTCCGGGCATGTCCCACCAGGAAGAGGCCCTGGACACCCAGGACACGGTGGAGTGATAATGTCACTTGGCTGGCCTGTGATCCTCCTGGAAGATCTGGAGGAAATGTCCGGGGAGAGGGAAGTCTGGGCGTCCCTGCTCAGACTGCTGCCCCCGTGACCTGGCCCTGGATAAGCGGAAGAAGATGGATGGATGGATGTCTTGTCTTCCTGTGCTCTTCCTTCTGTGCTTACCTCATGTGTCTAACCTGTGTTCGAATGCTTCATCTGTCTCATTTCCTCCTAGTGTATTTGACTTTGCAGGAACCAACGTAGACAAACCAACAAAGGGCAATGGAAAAACACCATTCATGCTCAGTGTTGCCTTTGTGTTCCTGCCCATGTGTAATATTAAGTTCACCTGTTCAAAACCTACATCCCGACTTTATGAACCAACCAGAAGATGGACCCAGCAGAAAGTCACCTCCCCGAATGATGACTCCTTGAATTTTTTTGCATATCAGCAGGATAAGACCATAGATATACAAGAAGACTAGATCTCTCACCTGACGCTGCTTCCCAGTGACACGGCGTTGCTTACACGGCCGCCATCTTGGCTCAGGCAACTTGCTCCCTCAGAGCATTAAGCCTATGGTGCATGTTCCACTATTATAACCAGAACTTACTCAGTTTTTGACCGATTTTCAAACGGTTTGGGTTGTGCTGAACATCAGAAAAGTAGTTTTGATACTACATACCAGTTTAAGTATGTAGTATCAAAACTACTACTGGAAGTGATTCTTCTCACTACCCCTCATCCTTGGACCGGGTCCTTTCGCAGCCGATCTACCCCGCCAAGCCCCAGCCTCGATCTTCTCTGTCTGGACCACAGCCTTGATCCTCTTCAGCTGGGCTCCAGGCACATCCTGAGCTGAAAGCTAAAGGTGATCAAGCCTTTCAAGCCATGGCCCCAAGGCTTTGGAACGCCACCCCCCAGACCACATTACCCATTTTCAAGGCAAAACTAAAGACCCACCTTTTCCGTCAAGCCTTTCAATAACCAATCTTCCCTCCAACCTTTTATTCTGACTGTCTCATGTTTTTGGTGTCTTCTGTTTCAGGTTCTGTTTTTATTGTTTCTGTGTTCTGTTTTATTGTTTTTTGTGAAACACCCCCAAAAAGTGCTACATATAAATAAAGAATTATTGTAATTATTATTATTGTTAGTATTATTATTATTATACACAGGGGTGATTATATCAGGTACAACACTCTACATAAAATAGTCACCGGTAACTGGAAAGAGTACTCACATTAACTGACATGTTCATCTCCAAGAAGGAAGCAGTGATATAAGCACTGAGAGTGACTTCATCAGACACTCCTCCCTGTGGAGAGGAAGCCATTGTTATCATCCCCCTCAGTATGACTCGTACACGTGCACTGGTGACATCAGCTCACCTTCATTCTGTTGTGAAAGAGTTTTCCTGACTTTTGGAAACAGCCATTTGTTTGTTGTTTACTCAGCAGCCAAGTCTTTGACTGTTGGATCTTTTCTGGGTCGATGTAGGTGAAAGACTGAGCTTTGGCAAAACATCTCATCACAAAAGCCGTCAGCCTTAAGAAATCACAACAAGGTTAGACGACAATGACACAGTGACTTTTTGATTATGTTGATGTTGAAATGTCACCAGATTAGTGGTTCAGTGGCATCACCATACGAGCCTTTGGTGTCAGAACTGTTTTAACATTGAACCATGTACTTCCCTAAAACATGTTTTCATTTTGTCATTATGGATTATTAAGTGTACATTGAAGGGCATGAAAGCAGTTTAACTGGTTTTTCACATGAAATAGGACTGTCCTCACCAAGTGTTTCCTTCTCCTTTGCCAAATGCGCTGTAGGCACCATCACTGTGTTTGTAGTTCAGCTGTCTCTGGTAGCCTGTGGAACAGTCAACACGTTTATTCCAGCTGTGATCTTTGATTTTAAGGTAACAATTCACCTGATTTGACTACCATTCCTTTTGTGGTAAGGTGAAGAGGCCCCGGGCAGGCTTCGAACCCCAGACTCCCGGGTAATAGTCATGCACGCTAACCATTCGGCCAAAGGGACATCTCCTTGGCCAAGTAGCCAGGGCGCATGATCAATTGGAGGCATAGTGACAGGACCCTCAAGTGTCACACTTTCTATATCATACAATGAACTGAGCTTTGTGAAAAAGCTCATACTGTGCCATGTTCAGGCAAAACTCTACAGCACCAGACAGCAGCAGAATCACCACACACTACAGCTCAAAGATCACCGAGGTTCATTGATCACGACCTGACCCAGACAAGTCAAGTTCAAGTGGTAAATGTGATGGAAACTATAATTCGATATAAGAGGCAGAATAATGATCATGGCAGGTTTGAATTTCAGATTTTTCTGGTTTTCTTCAACATGAAGCTGACAGAGACGCTCACCGCTGCTCAGGAAGTTGGTGGCCTTCTCCAGGATGGCTGGGGTCAGCTGCTGTGTGTTTTTCAGGTACTGGAGGATGTAGATGTTGGGAGCCAGGAGCGCCATGTTCTGCTCCCCACATCCATACGGCATCTGCAGCAGCCCATCCAGGTTCTGCAGGGCCCGGCCCAAGATGTCGCCTGCACAAAAACACTGACTCACTCAAGACTGAACATGAAAACAATCCTGATTTTAAAAAGACAACCAGTGACGGTCAGAGTGGTTTACCCAGGACTGATAGTGAAGCACGGGCAGATCCAACAATCACATTCTCAGGGAGCTGTAAGTCTATTTCCTCCGTCAAAGCCTCTCCTGTGTACAGACGGAGAAGATTAACTCAGGACCAAAACAAACACATCAATTAGATTTAATGGATGGTTGCTATTTTTATATATGCAAATATGATGGCATCAACTAAATCCACCTTTAGGACACAGCTGCCAGTTGTGGGTCTTTATCATCTCAGTTCCTTCAGCCTGAAAGAGGAGGACGGAGGAAATGAAGGAAATGTTTTTGGTTAACTTTTGTCATGTTTTTAAGGCACCAACCTTTACAATGAGGGATCGTGTGACCACATCGATACGACCTCTGTCCGGCACATTCACAATCTCATTGTTACATAAAGCTTGGGAAGCCACAGCCTCAGCAGACACAGTCACATTCACAGCCCCTAAAAAGATCAACAAACACTGTGAGAAGCAGTTAAGTCTGTAAACTTTTCATCTGTCAACATCAGAGTGGAATAAAGTTTGACCCTCACCTAAGGACGAGGGGACCATTGTCCATCTGAGGGTCTTGCGCTCGCTGCCACACAAACAGGATGTGTACTGGTCACTAGAGAGCGGGGTGAGGGTGTAATCTAAGGAGGGCTCTGGAGTCACAGTCACCTGTTCAACAGAGACAACATTACAGTTTAGAACTGAAGATACATCCCAGGTAACTCAAATGTTCTTTCTTTCTTTCTTTCTTTCTTTCTTTTTATTTATTCCAACCAAGGCAATTTCACAATTTGACAATATAATCACAGCATTTCTTCCAATGGTTGGAAGGGAGCAGGGAGAAGATACATCTTATATTGCCTGCCCCTCGCTCAATATCCAGTTTTCCAAGTAATCTGTCACTGAGCAACATTCTTGCTATAAAACATACAAAACAAAGGAAACAAAATGACAAAAACATCCAATCACCATAAACAAAACAAAACATAAACAGAACTTAAAGTTGTCTTATCTATTAGTCACTGAGACTGAGGGCCCTAGTTTCGTCGACCAGGTGAAGTCTAACATCAGCGCAGCTTCGCCACGCCAACGGGGTGTGGCCCAGGTCCATTTCGCAAGTTTGCTGGACAGCGCAGTCAGACTTAGACCAGCGCAAGCCCTCCCCTCGTCCCTCCCACCGGCGCAAACGGCGAAGAGGGAGGAGACAGGGCGGGAGGGAGACAGGAGGAGGAGAGAAAGGCGTGGAGTGGGTTTGACACAGCGGAGTCAGATCTTCACCAATCAAAGGAGCTCCTCTCCTCACCTTTAACTGCGCGGCGGGTGATGCGCGCTGCAAGTTTGTCATTTTATACTTTGACATGGACGGAGGAAACAGCGACGCCAGAGGCCGAACCTCTCCCAGGAGGAAACAGCTGTTTTGGTCCGGAGGTCCGAGCTCAGAGTGACCAATAATGAGTTTACTAATATACTTAACCAGGATTGATCTGATACACTGAGAACCCCTACCCAATCTAAGAAACAACAACTAATAAACTAATAAAGAAACTCACATTTATTCAAACCCTGTGTATAAGATGAGAGGTGTAGGCTACACTAATCACAACATAAACAAACACCATGTGGATTAAATCAGCGTAAAGGACGCGCTCTCTCTCCCTCCCTCTCTCTCTCTCTCTCTGTCTGTCCGTCTCTTTTTTTCTCTTTTTTTTCTGTGATAGAGATGCTGAGTATACTGTAGTAGGCTATATACTGACTATCTGATACCGAGGCTGTTGTGGTGGACTAAGAGAGATAATGATTTGTGTTTTGTTTTTCATTACGGCTGCGTGATGCGGTCGCACGCGCGAATGAATTAATAAGTAAATAAATAAATACAGCGATCATCACAAGGGCAGAGTGGTATCTCAACACGGCAGCGACATGCAGTCATCCACCCTCAGTCCTGCTTGGGACATCCACAGCTGCTTTTCAGTGCCAGTTCGTCCCTGCTGTGTTAATTCAGGTGGAGTTTCCATTACGCTGCCGACAGCCTTTGATCTCTGCTTTGATCTGACGTCAGATGTGACGGGACAATCTATATAGATATAAATTCACGTGTTGATTCCGTTAGTTGCATTAAATAGTGGTTATTGTGGATATTTATTGCATTGAAATGTGCCTGGAACTGTGGAGACCTGCCTGTGAGGTCTTGGTGACGTGTGTGCACTGCAGGTCAGTCAGCCAAACTTCCACTACACCTGCTGCGCTCCGCCCTGCGCTGAGAGTAGACCTGGTTGGAGGTGGCGAGCTTTCAGCGCAACCTCGGTGGGACATTTTCGGACAAAACTTCCACTGCACCAAGCTGAATCTGTGACGCCTCCCCCTGCTGCGCGGCCACGCCTATCTCAGCGCAGCGCGATCTGCCAATCTTCCAGTCTGACTTTGCGCTAGGCTGCGCTGGTCGAAACTTGCATTAGACCGGCTGCGTTACCTTGCGCCACCTGCGCTGCACCAGCAAACTAGGGCCCTGACACTGTAGTCTTACGATAATGTAAACTAGAAAAAGCATTTCCAAGAATGGAAATGGTGTGACTGCTGATAGCAACTGAACGCTGTTGCAGAATTAGCAAATAGTGCAAGCAGTGATCACCATACAAATGTTTGGCCAAGGTCGGAATCGAACCCACATCCTCATGGTCATTAGACTTCCACTCTGCCTCTAGGCCACAGTGCACACACAGTTGCAGAGACTGTTGTCTGTTAATGATCTGCACACTGTCTCACTCTGACATCAAGAAAGCTTGAGAGTCAAGCTTGAATGACTTAGAATGAAAATTTCTGTGAATTTCAGGCTGAGAGCAGCAGTTTCAACATGAAGCAAGTTATCAGAAGTCAACAGAGGACAACTGGGAAAATAATTCACTATAATTGTTGTTGAGGCAAGATTTGAACCAGCAACCTTCAGGTCTCCAGACCAGCAAGCTAACCACTAGGCTACAGACAGAGACAGTATGTGAGGGGTAAAGAAAACCTTTGATAAGAGGATCACTGGCTTCTGCTTAAAAAAAAAAGTAAGGAATCGAACCCATGACCTCATGATCAATAAACCTTTACTCTGCCACTTCGCCACAGAGAGCACAGACATAAGCATGTTTCAGACAGAGTTGTGGAGAATTCTCAGCATTGGGCTGAATGAGAGCAGAGAGCTCCCTGGCTGCATTTAAAAAATATTTAAAATTATTATCTAAGTCTCTTTGCATTTTTGACCAGAATTTTAGCCAGAAGACAAGTGTGGCTACAAAACTGGAGAAAATAATTTGTCTAGAGTTTAATTTGCAGAAAAAGTTAAATATTTGAAAAAGTATAAATAGTTAAAAAGAGAAAAGTAATGCCGATAAAGTTCAAAAAAAGCTGCACGTTTTGATATATGAATTGTTGAAATAGCACAACACCTGACACACTAACCATATGGCCACAGAGAACCTGAGTTACAATGAGCTCTATACTATGAGGAATCAAAGACTGTCCAATGACAGCTGAATAATTGGAATCAAAAGTCAAGCAATGAAGTGAAAAGACTGAGGCAGGAATCGAACCCATGACCATATGATCACTAAACCTTTACTCTGCCACTCGGCTACAGAGAGCACACTGCTTTCAAAACTGTTGTCATTCATTGTAATGTGATGATGTGCTGCAAACTGGTATGAGTAATCAAGGAGATAACAAACACCTGTAACCAATTGAAGGCGGGGGAGGAGAGCAGAATTCAACATAACATAACAAGAGTTCTTCCCTTAGATTCGAACCAGTGACCTTAGGGTTGGCAGGCAGTTACCCTACCCCCTACACTACAGTGGAGTTGTGAAGAAGAGAGGTTGAGACTTTGATGAATGTGAGATTTTTTGTGAAAAAGTTAAATATTTGAAAAAGTATAAATAGTTAAAAAGAGAAAAGTAATGCCGATAAAGTTCAAAGAAAGCTGCACGTTTTGATATATGAATTGTTGAAATAGCACAACACCTAACACACTAACCATATGGCCACAGAGAACCTGAGTTACAATGAGCTTTATACTATGAGGAATCATGAATTTCAGGCTGAGAGCAGCAGTTTCAACATGAAGCAAGTTATCAGAAGTCAACAGAGGACAACTGGGAAAATAATTCACTATAATTGTTGTTGAGGCAAGAATTGAACCAGCAACCTTCAGGTCTCCAGACCAGCAAGCTAACCACTAGGCTACAGACAGAGACAGTGTGTGAGGGGTAAAGAAAACCTTTGATAAGAGGATCACTGGCTTCTGCTTAAAAAAAAAAGTAAGGAATCGAACCCATGACCTCATGATCAATAAACCTTTACTCTGCCACTTCGCCACAGAGAGCACAGACATAAGCATGTTTCAGACAGAGTTGTGGAGAATTCTCAGCATTGGGCTGAATGAGAGCAGAGAGCTCCCTGGCTGCATTTAAAAAATATTTAAAATTATTATCTAAGTCTCTTTGCATTTTTGACCAGAATTTTAGCCAGAAGACAAGTGTGGCTACAAAACTGGAGAAAATAATTTGTCTAGAGTTTAATTTGCAGAAAAAGTTAAATATTTTAAAAAGTATAAATAGTTAAAAAGAGAAAAGTAACGCCGATAAAGTTCAAAAAAAGCTGCACGTTTTGATATATGAATTGTTGAAATAGCACAACACCTAACACACTAACCATATGGCCCCAGAGAACCTGAGTTACAATGAGCTTTATACTATGAGGAATCAAAGACTGTCCAATGACAGCTGAATAATTGGAATCAAAAGTCAAGCAATGATGTGAAATGACTGAGGCAGGAATCGAACCCGTGACCATATGATCACTAAACCTTTACTCTGCCACTCGGCTACAGAGAGCACACTGCTTTCAAGACTGTTGTCATTCATTGTAATGTGATGATGTGCTGCAAACTGGTACGAGTAATCAAGGAGATAACAAACACCTGTAACCAATTGAAGGCGGGGGAGGAGAGCAGAATTCAACCATTCTGACCATGAGATTGTGGGTTCAATTCCTACCTTGGTCAACCATTTGTATGGTCATCACTGCTTGCACTATTTTTACAAAAGTGTCCTCTACTTACTTGTTGTGGTTAATTTCTGCACTTTCCTTACTTTTTCTGTTAAGCAGAAGCCAGTGATCCTCTTATAAAAGCTTTTCTTTGCCCCTCATGTACTGTCTCTGTCTGTAGCCTAGTGGTTAGCTTGCTGGTCTGAAGACCTGAGGGTTGCTGGTTCAAATCTTGCCTCAACAACAATTATAGTGAATTATTTTCCCAGTCGTCCTCTGTTGACTTCTGATAACTTGCTTCATGTTGAAACTGCTGCTCTCAGCCTGAAATTCACAGAAATTTTCATTCTAAGTCATTCAAGCTTGACTCTCAAGCTTTCTTGATGTTGACAGTGCAGATCATTAACAGACAACAGTCTCTGCAACTGTGTGCACTGTGGCCTAGAGGCAGAGTGGAAGTCTATTGACCATGAGATTGTGGGTTCGATTCCGACCTTGGTCAAACATTTGTATGGTGGTCACTGCTTGCACTATTTGCTAATTCTGCAACAGAAAACAAAAATCTCATATTCATCAAACCTCTACTTCACTATTAGTGTTGGAATAGCCCAGTGGATAAGGTTCCTGCCATCTAACCACAAGGTCACTGGTTCAAATCCCACCTGAGCAGTCTTGTTAGTGTGTCAGCAACTTTGAACTTTAAAGACCCGCTCCCATGAAAATCATGTTTTTCGTGCTTTTCACAAGTTCCTGTGGCATTTTTCTTGTGTTAGAGCACATATCAGCAGAAAAGGAAGTGCAAAATTGCATTTCTGAGTTTTTCTGCCTTCAAATTGCTGTGAACCAATGGCAGACGCAAACTGGCAGTTTCAGGGAGACTGGAGCTGACGTGTCACAGCTCCAGGGGAGGGCAAAAATGCTACAAGCTCCTAGCCTCGTAAACCAGCCTCTCGCAGAAATGCATTTCATTTCATTTCATTTCATTTGGGGTGGGCGGCAGCAGGGCGGGAGTAGTAGCAAAGACGGTTTAATATCTTTGGTAGTAGCGTTGACAGACAACCCCATTCAGCCAATCAACAAGTTGGTGTAGCGACGGGGCTTTGCACCAGTCGGTCCCTGATTGGCCAACGTGCTGTGTCAATCACAGCGGCGACGCTGATTGGCTCGGCCTTCTGAGGGTTTCAGTCGAAACGCTTAGAATGGGGATGAGGCCAGACTCTCCCTCGGAATGAAATGAAATGCACTTCCGCGAGAGGCTGGTTTACGAGGCTAACAAGCTCCCACCCCGTTCTTCATCTGGCTCAGAGGTGAAAGCCTTGGCAGCTCGGTGTAGCTGTCAAGGTATAACAGGTATAGCTCACCTGGCACCCTGATGGGGTACGAGGAGGTGGCTGGGCGGGTGCAAAACAGCGCAGTCTCCGCCCACCCCCCAGAGGTGAATTGCTAATGTGCATGGCTAATGAGCTGGTTTTAAAATGGCCGAAAAGGGTTGCGGTAAAGGTTTATTGATCATGAGGTCATGGGTTCGATTCCTTACTTTTTTTTTTAAGCAGAAGCCAGTGATCCTCTTATCAAAGGTTTTCTTTACCCCTCACATACTGTCTCTGTCTGTAGCCTAGTGGTTAGCTTGCTGGTCTGGAGACCTGAAGGTTGCTGGTTCAAATCTTGCCTCAACAACAATTATAGTGAATTATTTTCCCAGTTGTCCTCTGTTGACTTCTGATAACTTGCTTCATGTTGAAACTGCTGCTCTCAGCCTGAAATTCACAGAAATTTTCATTCTAAGTCATTCAAGCTTGACTCTCAAGCTTTCTTGATGTTGACAGTGTGCAGATCATTAACAGACAACAGTCTCTGCAACTGTGTGTGCACTGTGGCCTAGAGGCAGAGTGGAAGTCTAATGACCATGAGGTTGTGGGTTCAATTCCGACCTTGGTCAAACATTTGTATGGTGATCACTGCTTGCACTATTTGCTAATTCTGCAACAGCGTTCAGTTGCTATCAGCAGTCACACCATTTCCATTCTTGGAAATGCTTTTTCTAGTTTCTGATTGCTATTTCCTTAAGCATTTTCTTGACTTGGAAAACATTAGTACAAGTCTTCAATTCATTACTTTGAGAGTTCCATTTGACTCCAGCTACAGAGATACCCATCTGTTTCAAAGTTGTCCGAGCAAACAGATGTTTAAAATGAAACTTCTTCCTTTCTTCTTCATCCTCTGATCTAAGAACAAACAATTGTTGTATGCTTTCTGGCAATATTCAATTTTTTTGCTTTATACATCACAGCCAGTGTTTGTGTTTCTACTAAGTCTTTCAGTTTCAGTATCATTTCAGAATGATCTCTGTATCCTACATTATGAATAATTCTTACTGCCTTTTTTTGTAACATAATCAGAGGTCTTATGCTTGCAAAGTATGTATGGCAACAAATGCTGTTCAATTCAATGTTATTTGTTTTCATCAACAGCTAAAGGTAAATATCTTCAAGAACAAAAATGTTTGTCTCTTTTGTGTTACCATGATGCACTTGGACAGGTAGTTGAAGACGGTGGCCTTCAGTTCAAAGTGCTCCCCCCTGATGATGGAGTAGGGCAGGGTGAGCTCCAGGAAGAAAGGCTGGAAGACGGTGATCTCTTTACGAGGTGCCAAGCCAAAACCCTGAGGGGACAAACAGAAAGCCTCCGTCTCCCAGGTGGTGATGGTATCTGGGACGGTGAAGGACACGTCCTTTGTTCCAGATTCTCTGGATCAACAGATATACACACAGGTACATGACTTCAGAAAGTCATTGTTTATCTTTAAGGGAAATCAGGCATTATTTATCATAAGCCACTTCCCCACTAGCGCAGGGGTCGGCAACAGGCGGCCCGTGGGCCGAATGTGGCCCACTGAACCTTCCAATGTGGCCTGCGACTGAGTTCTAATAGTTTACGTACTGTTTTTCTCGGTCTCTGTGCCTACAGACGCCTGTAAGTCAATGCGCAGGGACACGGAAACACGTGTCCCAGCGCATTGTTGTGTGTGCCTGTGAGACGCTGCACTGGGATAATGAAACGCCCAGGTAACATGCACAAATGTTTGGGGAGTGGCTGGACTGCAGGGTTTTTCCTGTCTGTCTGTAAAGGTTATGGGTGATTTTGGCCTTGGTCCAACCGTGTGTACATGAGGGGGCTGTTCGTCTTTGGCGCGCGCTCAAACCCATTCAATGTAGACGTCATGTGTGCTCCCAACTCAAAAGCCGTAGCGGCGCATATTTGATGCAACGCGTGTTTTTCCGTGCAAGTCCGCAGCGCACAGTTGCACGCGGTTGCACGGACCTGCTTCTCCCCCGGTGTTGTGTCCCGGTGCCTTCGGCCTGTGTCTCTCCTAAAGTTTCCCACTGAGCTCTGCCTCGTTTGAAAGGTGAAGGAAGCCCGTGAAAGACGTCGCCTCTGAGATGTAGAATGTGTTATAGAAGAGAAACACACATGTCAGGACCAATGACTTGAGAACGGACCTGCCCTGTAATGGTCAGCCTCCTTTCATATTTAGGCTGAAAATCACAGGGCATGTCTCAGGATACAAGGCAGCAGTGTAAAGCTCCAGCAGCATGATATGTAAATGATGATATGATGGGCTATGTCAAGATTTTAAATTTTATATCATACAAAACACCAAAGATGTGTATAAATAAAAATGATGTGCACAAGAGAAATAAAAATATAAACAGCCAAATTATTAAGCAAAAAGGTGAATTTAATTTCAATCCAGGCCGTCCGGCCCTCGGGGTGTCTGTTGAGAAAAATTCTGGCCCTTCGACAAATATAGTTGCCTCCCCCTGCACTAGCGGGTCGACGCGGGTTCTTTAGACGTGGGTCGACCCCGAAGAATCCCATTAGGGGAAAGTTTCGAAAAAGACCCAAATATATCCCATTTATACGCCTATTAATTATTTTTTTCACGTGAATAGGGTAATATTTTTAACCTTTAGATATCTCCATGAAAATTACTGAGTTGATCACTCACATTAAAGGGACAATGAGGAGTTTCTATTTGGTTATAAAAAGTCTCACATTAATGTGGATGAATCTACGCTACCCACACTTGTTAATGGCTCCATTTTCGATAAATATATCGTTTTGTCTCTGTCGTTATTTTGTTATTTTAATTAATGGTGGAAATGCTGGGCGAGCTGACCAGCGTTTCCTTACTTTCGGTTTTGCGGACGCTGTCCGGTGGGCAGTGGCGGCTGGTGCTAAAATAAATTGGGGGGGGCGTCAGATAAATAAGATAAATAAAGAGCATTGCTAACTTCACATCCAGCAGTAAACAGCAGTCAGCAGCGGATCAGCTGATCTCTCCCTCCGTACAAACGCTCCGTTCTGATCTAGCCCCACTGGACTTTCAAAGTAAAGGTGACGCAGCTGAAAATTAGTTAGGCTAAATAGTGAAACAGCGGCGCCTTTATAGCCGATTTTAGGATGAAACTCTGAACATAACCTGAAACAACAGATTTTTCTTTTGCTGCGGCCGCCATTGTCTCCTGTCTTGTTGTTGTTTTCTGTCTGCTCCGTGTGCACGCCATGGATGTATTATATTAACGGTGCACGCGGGTGAGTCTGTAGCTGTTTGAGTGACAGGCACGTCGCCGCTGCCAGGGGAGTGACTTTGATTGACAGGTCAGGTATCATGAATCAATCCGATTGGATGAAAAAATGACCCAAACGCGCTGATTGGCCACGGGCGCAGAGAGCTGCGCCCGGAGGAGAATCTTGAAGTGACCAATTAGAGACCAGCATGAAGTCACATGGAAGCCAAAAGTTTAAGAGCCCACATACACACTCATTAGGCCGGCGCCCCTCGCTATTGAAATGTATGAAACAACCCAGAATAAACCCAATATGGAATGGAAAGGCTTACGAATTTCAAAGTAAAACCCATTGTATGAGTGAACACTGAACAGATATGGTAATTACTTTTTATTATATTTATGTTTACTGTGTCTACACTTTTTTCCTGAAATTTTGATGGGGGCGGCGCCCTAGCGCCCCCTATTGACCGGCCGCCACTGCCGGTGGGTCATGGGAATAACTGAATTGCATAAATTTACATAAATCCCACCATTTTGACGGCACGATATATAAAGTTGCTGTGGTGGTACCGGCATGAAAATTGGAATGAGTTGACTTCATCGGTCAATCGACAAGAAACCACTTTAAATTTCAAGATGTCTGCAATTTTCAAGATAGCCACATCCTTAGTAGAGCAGGTACAGTATGACATGAGCAAACAGTGCATAATCCAATTATGTATGGCTAATCTGCATACATTGTATTTGCATACATACAACACCTGATCTTAACATTGGGTATATACTGTACAGCATATGGCAGGTGAAAATGTCTTGTTCAATCTTGTTAACATATTACAGTTTAAAAACTTAACATTAAGGTCTGAATGGAAGCCATGTAGGCTATCAGGTGTTGTATGTATGCAAATTAGGATTACGTAAATGGATTATGCACTGTTTGGTTATGTCATACCTGCTAAGGATGTGGCTGTCTTGAAAAATTGCAGTCATCTTGAAATTTAAAGTGGTTTCTTGTCGAGTGACCGATGGAGTCAACTCATTCCAATTTTCATGCAAATTTTCTCATGTTAACAAAGAATTTCAAAAAACTTGTAATACATTTTTTATTTGTCTTAATGTAAGTAATCAACTCAGTAATTTTCATGGAGATATCTAAAGGTTAAAAATGTTACCCTATTCACGTGGGAAAAATAATTAATAGTCGTATAAATGGTCTATATTTGGGTCTTTTTCTAAACTTTTCCCTAATGGGATTCTTCAGGGCTTTTTTCCCTCACTCGGGACATGTTGAGGATACAAAATCAGTCGAGTTTTCTTCTGTTGCAATTTGTTCAACGTTGACCCCTTTTTGGCCTAAAATTACTGGACTAATAACCAACACATTTTATTTAAATTCATGAGCTTTTTGCTGGTTTGTTGCAAACACACACTGACCCACCTGTCACTTACAGCAGAACTTGTCATCAAAATTCACCTATACAGTCTTCAATTTGTTAATTGCTGCAAAAACTACTGTTTTTTTTGTTTTTTTTTACCTTTAATTCACAGTAGAGTTGAGAGAGACAGGAAATAGTGACACTGCCCCCCTGGAATCAAAAGTGATGAAAGGTGACTTCATCCACCTCTTTGAGCTACTCAACAGAACAGGAAGATCTGCTCTCATCTCAGGCCCAATCCACTCATTGGATCACAGAGTTGGACATTTCTGCAGGATCCTCAGTCTTCATGCCTGGCTCCAGAGTCCAGGTTGTCTCTCCCTCAAACATTTTGTCATCATGTGTTTCAGGATTTTAGCTGAGCTGCAGGTTTTCTGTCATTTACCTGTTTAGTTTGTCTCTTTATCTACAACTCTAAAACTATAATTTAATGAGTGAATGTTTGTTTGAACAGATGCTCAGTGCTCACCCAACGTCCACCAGGTCCCATATCCAGGTCTCAGGGAAAAAACTGCGGATTGTTTTGAGAGGATTTTCTTCCTTACCACCCCTGCCGGGAGCTGCAGTGAAAACACCACATGGTATTTGACAAGAGGCAAAGGCCAAAATGTGAAAAAGTAAATAATCATGACAGAACAAAAAATGTTACCCGAGAACATTATTCTGTGGCATTCAGGCAATTTAATCAGCAAATTAGTTGCCATCTTCAGTCCTAGTCTCTAGATAATCCAACAACACAGACATCAGTGACAACTTGCTTAAATGGTAATCAAAAAACACTGTAACGGGTCTTAATTTTGTAAGTAATTGAAAATGTTGCGTATGAATTACCTTGAAAACCATATATGCGCCATGTTCGTGTCCCCTATAGTAGTAGCATTCTTCTTGAACATCCAGGAGCTCATGTGAAACAGTGGGTGCTGTTCTGAATGGCAACAGGTCAAATATCTGAAAAAGAAGAGTGCAGTTACTAAACTAGACTCATACACACATTTAAATGCCTGCCTAGATGTAACAGTGACTGAGCATTGACCATGTGTGTTGTTTCTCTTCTGGTAACTGGGCTGCTAATGTGAGATGTAACAGTTTGTCTTTCTTGTTGTTCCCTGGTTGTTGACAACGAGGACAGTCAAGACAGGGCGGCTGGTTGACAGCAGCATTTACCCTCTCAGCATTCAGAGTCTTCCCCGGCTCCAGGATGAGGACGCTCTGGTCGACAGCACTCACTCCACAAAGAGAGTTTGGTTGGGTGGTCAGCTGCATGGTGGTCTCCTCTCCTGGGACGGCTGAGGACGGAGAGAACTCCAGAGACACCTGACGCAGACAAATCCATCTTGTTAACGTGGCAACAACATGTATCATGTTTCAACTTGATTTTCTTTGAAGACTTCAGGAGCTTGTACCAGTGGAGAGAAAACCAGACCCTTTGATTGATTTCTGAGCGAGTATGTAGCTACTTCTGAGAGAGTTTCAATAGTACTGTGTTCACATTAACACAACAGTGCTTGTGCTCCTCTTATGATTATTCTTTAATCATGTACTGATATACATGGTACATCTTCTTAAGCCAGACCCAGATGACTTCATATCTGTTCATTAATTTGCTTCAGAAAACAAAACTGAGGTCTGACCACAGAGAGAGCTTAGTTTATACCATGAAGACAACAAATGCAGCATCTGGGTTGGGATGATTAATACACCCTGACAAAAAGCTTGTCAAATCTATTTTACCTGTCGGTCTTCCTCTTATACTGACCTTGTTGCTGAAGCACTTCTCAGTATCGAAGTTGGCACTGGTGGCAATGACTTCTTCATTGGGAAAGACGGCATAAGTAATGACCTGGATGACTGGAGCCGTCTCTGGAGACACTTCCAGCTGAAAGGTCAATGTGCCCCGAGTCACTGCAATAACAAGCCAACTGTTATGAACACTGATCAACTACATGACTCCATATGTCAATCAATGTCAATTGAGTGTTGTCCATAGAGATTGACTTCATGCAGTGTCCTTCACACTGTCTGAGCCACTAAATCTCCAGTTTACAAAAACAAGAATAGGCAAGGCCAGAGCGGCCTTCCTACAACTCAAAAACATCTGGCGCTCCAGAGAGATAAAGAAGTAACTAAAATAAGATTCTTCAACTCAAACGTAAAATCTGGCCTGTTCTATGGAGCCGAGACCTGGAGAATGCTGAAAACCACAATCAGTAAAGTGCAAACCTTCATAAACAGCTGCCGGAGAAGAATTCTGAAGATCTACTGGCCAGACAAGATTACAAACGAGGATACGTGGGCAAGGACGCACCAAACACCGAAGAAGATGGACACACACCTCGGAAACCAGCATCTTAGTATTTCATTTCATTTCATTTATTTGTTTATTTGTAACGGGACTCTGCGTATTCATGAACATCCAAGATGTAAATACACCAGATTTAGCTCTAGGCTAATTTCCATCCGTAGTCCTGCGGTTCACACAACAACAATTGTACAGAGATGAAGATAAGAACAACGTACAGCATGGTACAAATACCATGTCACAAAACCACCAGATAGGCTCTAATTTGGAACCCACAAGGGAGAAGAAATAGAGGCAGGCCCAAAAATACCTGGCGGAGAGATCTCCAGGCAGAAACCAAACAACTGGTCGTAGATTGAAAAGAAAGCCAGTGACCGAGTGCTCTGGAGGTCCCTTGTCGATGGCCTATACCCCAGTAAAAGGGGTGTCAGGCGTAACTAAGTAAAGTATGTGTTACTCACCAGAATTATCTTGAACTTCAACCTTTTTAAATCCTTGCATGATAATGGCTCCTCTGGATAAGACCTGCAGGATTTGAGAGAAAAGAACTTCATTGTTCCCTGCACACATTACAAACTGTGTGTGTGTTCATCATATTTGTCATGAAAACATTACAATGGTACACTGAGACAGTGTTCACCCATCACTCACCAGATAGATCACGTCCACAGAGCCCTGTTTCTCTCCCACTACTGTGTAGCTGATGGAGATCTCTGCTTCTCTGTCACAGCGAAGTGGTTTATCCTTTCTATTCACCGTCAAGGAACTGACTTTTGGGACGTGTACATATCTACAGTCCGGACAGACCGAACATTCTCCATACCAATAGTAGGGTTTTTTAAAGCCAGGATAATCTGTTTTCTGTATATTCTTTACCTAGCACATAAAAGAGAAACACTGTAAATGAGCTACAATAAAGATTTATATTTGTTTATGTTCTAGGTTTTCTGAACTGAGCCGAGGCCAAACGTGTACCGTAATTTACACAAAATCATTATATTCAATCCTTTACATCTATATTCTTTGATTTAGCTGGTCTAAAATTGTATTTTCTTTTGAGTCTGACACAGCTACAGATCAGAAACACTAAACAACAACTGTTTTCGGTTTGCATAATAATTCTCCTGGATTACAGGCTGTAGTTTCCGTACAACTTCTTACTTACCTCCAGAAAGATGTAGTCATTACGGTTGGCTGTGCTCAAGGAAAAAGCAGCGATACCATCATGATCAGTTGTGACGCTCTGCACTAGACGTGCTGAAGGTCGGTATCTCCCCTCATAAATGTAGAGCACCATGTCAGGAAGAGGTTCATCATTGTAGTTAACTGCTTTAACCTTTTGGAGGACCAAAGTTGATGTTGCAAATGTACAAGACTTGAGATTCACTGTTTATGACTCAACACTAAAAAAGAAAAGACAGTTTGAACTTACTTTCCCCTCAATATTTGATCTATTGTGATAACTCGAAGGTGTGTCAATGAAGGACAGTCTCCCAATTCGATAAGAAAGGCTTGTAGTCTTGAAATGCGAAAATGAGATACCTGCAATAAAGCCTCATTGTTACTGTACAATAATTTGTTTAAATATTTACAATTAAAAACACTGTCCAAACACTTACCAGTCCCCTCCTCCTCTGCTGTGGCTATTACATCCCATTGGTACGACACCATCTCTGGTTGTAAGTTTGTGAACATGGACATGTTTAGGGTAAAAGTGGCACAGCCTGTCTGGTCAGTCTGTAAGATAATAAATATGTTCCATGACGTGGAGTTAGACAATGCTCATTACTGATCAATGACCAGTGTGGTCTAGTGAAAACATAAGAGTGTGTGTTGGTGATTGATGATGATGGGGTGTGAGGGTTGGCCTGCTCTGTGTGTAGTTAAAGTTGGGTTTTACCTGGGGAACAAAAGCTGCAGAGACTTTCTCTGCCAGGTTTTGTCTGGTTAAGTCTGCAGTGCTTTCTTATCAATTATCATCACAGGCGTCATCATGTGTATGCATATCCCACTTCAATACCGCTCCATTAATTCATGCCTTGGATAAATTAGCCACAAACACAACATCAATTTCCATTGTTGCGCAGATGACACACAGCGATATGTCCCGACTGTTAAGTCCCGGATCTTCCAATGTCCTATCCATCCTGTCCTGAGATCAAATCCTGAATGTCCTGTAATTTTCTCAAACTAAATGACTCCAAAAACGAAGTACTTTAATCACTCCTCCTAACCATAACTCTGCTAACACAACAAACCTATCTGGGTTCATTATCAGAGAACATTCAGGAAGCTCGAAACCTGGGCGTCATAATTCACCCCCTTTTTTGACACTCAGGTAACCAAAGTGCTACAGTCATGCTTCGTACTGCTGAGACAGCTCTCCAGGATTAAATTCTTCCCTTCCCCCTCAGACATAGAGAAAGTCATTCATGTAATCTCACTGGCTACCTGTGAGTTTTAGGATAGATTTTAAGATTTTATTGCTTGTTTTTAAAGCCCTACATGAATTTTTATCTCCCTATGAGCCTGATCGCTGCCTGAGATCCTCCAGCAAGGGCCTACTTTTGGTCCCAAAATCCCATGTCATCTCAAAGGGTGACGAGGCTTTTGCAGTCCGTGCTCCCCAACTTTGGAACTCTCTCCCCTTGGATCTCAGGCAGGCAACCTTTGTATCTTCTTTTAAATCCCTTCTTAAAACTCACTTTTATCGATTGGCCTTTCCCTTTTCCTCCTGTAACCTGATTGTACTGTATTTGCTGCTGGTTTTATTGTACCCTTTTATTATTATTATTATTGTTTTAAATGTGAAGCACTTTGTAATTTTAGTTTCAATAAGTGCTATAGAAATAAAGTTACTATTATATTGTAGAAAAAGAGAAATAAAGCTGCTGCTATAGTGACTGTACCTGCTGTGTCACAGGGGGGAAGCAGTGGGGCTTTCGCCCCCTGTTATGGCGCCGTAAACGTTGGCAGACCTTAATTTCAACAGTGCCTGGCACAGGTTGTCCATATGTATACCTGGTTAGACACAAATAAACATTTTTATACTGAAAACAATTCATGCATTCACCAACTTAGGTGTAATCTGTCATCTGTTCAGACAGGTACTTACCTTAGACACACTTCAGCTTTGAATTCCCCCTGTCCAATGTTTATTTCTTCAGGTACTTTCATTTTCACATCAAATTTAGGCAAAACTGGGAAAAAATAGTCTTGCTGTCAGCATCCTTGCTTAAATCCAAATCATGAGCAGTAAAAACTGAACAGTAACTAACTTACCATATTTCTCCACCTTGAAGCTGTGAGATGTTTTATGTCCATCAACTGATGCCACAATGTGATAAGCTCCTTCACTGGCCTCAGAGTTTAAGGAGTAAGAAAGCTGCAATATTTTACCATTTGAGTTTTCATTGAGCCACTGTCCAATCCTGTTGCTGTTAGAGTCCTGTTAAAGAACAGAAATGCATCATAATCCTCTTTTAATTTACTACATATAATGATACTGATGATGATTTATTTCAGTTTGCTTTACTTTATTTTTTGACAAATTGTTTATTCTTCAAGTGTAAAATATCCGGCCGTTGTCATTTTCACATAGTTTCAGTGGCCTCAGAGTTTTCAGGCCCTTTCACTGTTTTTTCTTTGCTTGTTTGTTTGTTTTGTGTAGATTTTATTGTTTTACATTGGTAAAATTATTACAGTTTTCTCCATCATCAATCTACACTAGATATTCCACAATGAATGAGTGAAGAAATATTTGTAGACTGAATTATTCTGGCCCAATGTTGTGTCAGGAAAATCCTGCTGAAAGTTTTCCTGAGATGTGGCTAGAACTTGTTTGGAGTACACTTGTGGCAAATTGTATTGCATTAAATGAAACATGTTACATTTTTAATGCTAAGTCTTACCTTAAGTTCAATGACATTGTACTGTAAAAAGGGAGAGAAAAGTCATTAACATGCATTAGCCATCATCCAACTAATGGTTTCCTTTCAGTGAATAAAAAGTGACTTTCAGACACTACTCAGGTTGTTGTCTCTACACATTGAGCACAATACACACCACCTTCCAAATACACTGTGGAATATGATGACACAGACTGAAGTTCATAATCCTTATTATATTTATACATATTCATCCTTCAAACATGTTAATATAGACTAGCTTAAAACATTTTTCCCAGCGGTCAAATCAAAGGTTCTCTTAAAATGATCGATTGTGGGGTTTTCCACTTGAATCTGTGCAACAGAATGAGTATGGATAGTGTGGTGTATTGATTTACCACATATTCTATTTACCAGCTAGTGATTGTATGGTAACTATGTTCATGATCTATGTTGGCTAGATCTATGTGTAACCAGACCTGGGGCCTCATGTATCAATGTTGCGTACGCACAAAAAGTGGCGTACGTCATTTTCCACGCCAACGTTCAGATGTATCAAAAGTGAAATGACCGTGGAAAAGTGCGGTGCCCCACGCCAACTCCATAGCTGGCGTACGCACGTTTCTACAACTATTGTTCCTTTGGCGACACTTAGAGGTGAAGCTGTGAAACTGTTAATAATGTGAAAACAATTATTCCTCAGAGTAATGTGCACATCAGAGACACATTTATGAACAACTAACCCATCCACATGTTGCAATTAGATAGGTGGATATAAAAGCACGCACAAAGTGGTACCGTCAGCTTTAGTTTTAAGATATTGCAGATGCTGCAGTGCGAAGTGAATCTACAGATGCATCACATATTGACAAACATTGTGGCGAGATGGCTGGTTCAGCGCACGATTCATTCATTCAGCATAGTTGGGAACAGATTACAGGCTGGCACTGCAAAGTAAATGTATTTGTTTAATTGTCCTATAACCCCCGATGCACACTGAGCATGTCCGCCCAGATATCACACTGTAGGTGACTTTCTTTTTTTGCTGGTTAAACTATACACACTAAAGTACTTAATGTCAATAAACACAAATGCGTAAAGTTGGACATGTGTCTTGATCAGCCTCCCTGGCGCACTTCTGCATTTATTTACTACGCGATCCGGAGGACAGCAAAAAAAAATGTTTACACGGCTCAACTTTATCAAGGAGCACCGTCAACTCAAATTTTGTTAAATTGCTCTTACTCACAGTTTTTCATGGTGTTATCTGACCATGAAGAGAAGGGAATCTTTGGTGCAGGCCTTATTTACATGTATTTGCATATTTAAATGGAGGCGTGGACAGGGAGGAGTTCGGCACTTCTACATGTGCGCTCAATTCCAAGTTGATTGGGATGAACAAAGGACAAGTGCTTGGATCCATGCGTACGCACACTTTGATACATCTGATTTTCTTTGTGCGTACGACACTTTCTGGATTTTGGCGTACGCCATGTTTCAGTATGAAATCCACGCAAGTCTGATACATGAGGCCCCAGGTCAGGGTGCTGCGCGCATGCGCATTGTTCAGTGAAGTAACATGGCTGAGTAAACAAGCAACGAACAGAATGTCGGCCTCCCTCTCGTTCATACACCACAGATAGGGATAAATGAATTCATCTCAGTGTCCTGGGTCCTGGTTGGCCTACTGAGCCAAAGACACATCAGGAGCTGATAGTCTCGTTCAACGAGGCATGTATTAAAACCTGCACTGTTAGCACACTGCCTTACAGACACTGTGGTTTGTGAGTGAAGTATAAAAGAAAGGAGAGACTGTTCCAACACTCACCTGTTGACTCACAGCTCTAAACCTGCTGTCCAGTGCAATGACTCTGAAATGTACTGAGAAAAATCCAGGGAGATTAAATTGGGTTTTTACAACTTCTCCTCTATCTTTTTTACATTAGAAACACAGATCACATTACATTGAGGTTACCTGTTTGTCCAGGGAGGTAGATTGGCTTATCTGTTTGAACAAATGTCATTGGTTTATTGACTTTGATCTGGACTTTCCTGACTTCTTTAGAGTAAAATGTGTCGCCTCGTACCTCCACCTCGAACTTCTGTATGTTGTGATTCTGCACTACAGGAGCCTGTGAGAGAAAGTTAAGCATTAACTCCAGAAAAACCATTAAACTGATAATCAAAGCCTTTGTCAAGAACGGACCGTAAACTGAGTGCAGGCATGAAACTCTTCACTGGATGTTTGTGAGAGAAGGGTTATTTTCTTGTCTTTGGAGAGGAGTGTGACGGTCATGACCACGGTCTCGTTGGGCTGCAGTAGACTCGCACAGAATTGAGTTTCAGCTCCAGCTGTAATAACTGCAGGAACAGCCACCATGTAGTGCCTGTAGACACAGAGACATTCAGCAAACAGGATGATCTTGTACTTACTGAAATGTGGCATCTCTTCAGTGAGCAGCGCAGCTCAACTACACACAAGCTGTTGAAAGGTTTTCTGATGGACCGGGTAAACTTACAGCTTTGCCATCGTCCAGCCCACACACACACAACTCAGGCAGACAAACAGTCTCCATGTCTTCATCTGTGTCCCAGAGAGATCCATGACTGACTGAGACGAGCTCAGAGCCTGTGTTAACCAGCAGAGCCATCCTCTTCGTATTTATGTATCTATCATGTTAATCATTCATTTACAAACAAAACCAAAATTTCAGAGGATGGGGCTGGGATTGGCAGCCCATCTATTTGTTCAGACATCACGTGTTTTGCTAGTTTCATATTAACTGTAGATTCCTGACAGTTTGTGTAAGTGTTTGAGATGTGATCAATGATGATTCCTTTGAGCCCCTATAATCAACCATTGATTATATACTGTAGTAATTATTCTTCTTTAGCTACCACTTCCATGACCAAGTAGTTCCGACCAAGCAATGATTGGTCAACAAGACATTTAGAACATGCTCAAATCAGCATGACAGCACGCCTGACTCATCACCTGGAGCTGAATATTTTGTTGGATAAAACAGAAGATATTACCTCTATAGCTGCGTTTCCACTGCAGGAGCTCCTGGTAAAAGGATGGGGTAGGAACTTCTACAGGAACCGTCCTCTCACTTGGCCCTCTCTCCACTGCAGACAGGAACCACCGGGGTCTTATGGCGACGTGCGGCAGTTTTAATTATCGCAAGCTAACCCTAACCGTTGGTCTTTTTGGCAACAAAATCCTCACCGGTCTTAGCAAAATGCCGACATGCTTGTTCACAGTGTGTGAGGAGAGCAGTGGGAGAAAATTCAGCGAGTTATGGCGATTTTTCTAATGCCGCGGCATCGTTCCAATGGCATCTATTGGTGCGTTCCAGGCAACCCGTAACTCGTGTTCCCAGTTGTAACTCGTAACTTGCCTGGAACGCTACAAACTCATAACTGGTGACTTCAAAAGCCTGCCTGGAACGCACCATATATCTATGCTTCTAACGGTGAGAAACTTCATTTATCACATGGACCTGTAATGCTAAAGAAGGCAGTGGAATAACTAAACATAAGATCCATCAAGACAGAGCAGGACAGAAGCGGTAGCTGCTTAGCTTAAGAAATCAGTCTGTTAATGCAGTTGATGTTTAATGCAGAAGTAAGCGATCCGGTGGTTTTGGCTAACTTCCTGTCAGCTGATGGAGTTAGCAGTCCCCGCCCTCGTCCCTACGTCACCACATTCAGGCGCATCCCTTGGCTGCACACACAGAGAGGACCGCCCCTTTATGCCGTTCTCTCTTCTCATTGGATAAAGGTTGTAGGATACAAGGAAAGTTTTCTCCTCGGCTTACAGCAGAGCAGAGTGACTGACAGACCCGTGTTTCGGACCAAACACTCTATGTAAGTGATTGCCGTCAGAAGATAGAACTATTTACAGGGCTCGACAGTGCGACTGTTTTGCTCGCATTTGCGAGTTGATAATATCCCGTGCAAATAAAAAATTGCATTCAGTCGCATCAGTGCGACTCCGACAGAAACTGTAGTACATGCACCGCTTTGCATGCTGTTTAACGTGAGCAGTATTTTCCCCCCTGCCTGTTTGGTGATTTTGGCCGCCGCATTGATTAAAGCTTGTGTACATCGGGGCCGTTCAGATGTAACGTCTTTTCCGCACATTACTTTAAAGGTAGACGCGCGTCATGCACGCCAAGGCGACACCGTAGCAGCGCACATTCGGTGCAAAGCGCTTTTTTTGTTGTGCATGTTCGACCTGCTTCTTCCTACGGTAGACAGTCTCGGCTGAGTTAATGTTAAAACATTATTAAAAGGAAACATGTTTGGTGTTTTTACTGTTCTCAAATGTAAAAATGGGTCATGTTGGACCCTCAGCATTATTTAAGGCTTAAACAGCCTGCTACTTAAACATTTTTCATTGTGCTCCTATAAAATCTTAGTGTAGAGCCCTGTATGTAATGTTCAGCTTTTTATACTGAGGGAAATATAGGTTCACTGCTCATCAATACCCCCACCCCTGGGCCACATGCACACACATACAGCGAAAAACTAGAAACTAATATTGGTTGTAAATATTCTATTTTCTCACACATATTTGCCTTGTTTGTCTTTCCTGATTTTTGTTAAGGCAAAGAGCCAGTTATAACATTAAAAATGAGTCTACAGGGTTAGGATTATAGGCTAAATCTACTTTATTTGTTTGAAAATTATATTTTCACCAAAACTGCAAAATTTTTATTGTGCTACTACAAAATGTTGTGTGCTACTTAATTTTTCAGCATGGTAGCACAGTGCTACTTGGAAAAAAGCTTAGCGTCAAGCCCTGATTTATATTAACACAAAAATTCTGTTTACTTCTGCTTTAATGTCACAACATGACCTTTAAACTGTGTGAGCTGTGCCAAAATAGGCTATTTGCCCGATAAATACCCTGACTGCTAAGGTAGAAAAGATTGTATTCCAGAGGAGCTTGTGTTGTCATCCTCAAACAAAGATGACACGTTACAAGAGACTTACGGTAAAGTCCAACCCCCAGGGCTGTCCAATGTTTGTATACTGCTGCCCCCGAGGACGGAGAAAAGAGACACAGATTGAACACAAGGACACCCCTGCCAACACACAAAATTGACAATGCAGCAGGCATCCTTGTTTTCAACAGACAAGTGATCATCATTCAACAGAAAAGAAAAAAATGATCTCTTGCTTTCATTATTCAGCACTCAAGATGTTACAAGATCGGGTGTGGGCCACCAATGTTTTTTGAAGTGGACCAGAGTTGAAAAAAGTTGGGAACCACTGATCTTAGGGAAGGGTCGGCCCTGAGTAAACGGCAGGAAATTAATAAGAGGCATTCTAGCCAACTATTAGAGTCGAGGAGTTTAAGTGAACTTCAGACAAGTTTAGTCATGTTCTAGCCTATAGGCTATGTGATTTTTGACTTACTCTTGCTTTTTGGTGTTATGTTTCTATGTTTGCTTGCTCTCTTTACTGCTGTGGCCTTTTATTTCGTTTCTCATGCTAAATGAGGTGTAATTTCCTTTGTAAACCTTTCCACGTCTCTTAAAGCAACATTGCAGAGTTTCAGTGCAGTGCTTCCACCATCTGGTTGAGAAGCGCTATCGTCTGGGGGGAAAAACGAAAACGAAACTTATCA
>NC_140919.1:9513190-9532910 GCF_045865225.1 Trachurus japonicus | reverse complement strand
CTATCGTCTGGGGGGGAAAACGAAACTTATCAGCGAGCGCATCCAGCGTTTATTCCCATTAATAAACGACAGTATTTCCACATGTTTGCAAGGAGACTGTGTGGCGGGTGGTCGGGGGAGGGGGGGAGGGAGTGTGTGTGGTGGGGGGTCGGCGGCGGCGGCTGTCAGTGCCCGATCCGTACCCGGAACACGATCCGTTCCACGCACATGCGCACTCCCTCCATCTTTTAGTTTACGGCAGACACCGCGGATATGGATGAAAACAGAGACGTTCTATGAGGAAAAACACAAGCACGTCGCAACGAATTCCCCTCTGTTCTATTTCTGATTAAATTAAATGTAATGTAGACCGATCAGTTAATTGTAAAACATTTATTTATTGATGTAAATGTGGTGATTTCTGCACATACAGACAGCAGCAAGTCAGCACTGCTCCTCTGACCAGCTCCTCCTTAAGCTTCACTTTTCATTTACACAAACTAATCAATGAGACCATAAATTAATCTGCTCGCTTTCTCCACCGGCATGACGACGTCTGGGTGACCGGTCGATCACAGGTTCGATCCCCTCAGCCGGCCGGCTGCTGCCTCTGAGATGAGCCGAGCAGCGAGCTAACGTTAGCTCCCGGTGGCTACTCCCAGCTATGCTCCCAGCTCTGCTCCCAGCTAGCTCTGCACTTCTCCCAAAACCGGAGCAAACTTCCAAACAGACGTCAGTTGGATAAACTGACCACAGATTAGGACTCTAAACTGTGACTTTCTCGCATGAAAAAATATTTAAAATTAATAAAGTGACGTTTTAACAACGCTACGGCGGACTTTTAGCTGCTCTACTGCTAGGCTATCAGTTAGCATAGCTTTGAAGCTAATGCCGTAAAACGGCGCATGCGCAGAAGCGCTGGAACGGATCGTGTTCCGGGTACGGATCGGGCACTGACAGCGGCGACAACGGCGACGACGAGCGGAGGAGAACCGTAGTTTCGCTTTTACCCACCACGTCTCTCCCTCGACGCAGAGGGGAGGGGGGGGGCGGTGTTTCGTACCTGTGCAGGGAAGTTACATAGTGCAGTTTCAGCCGACGCGACCCTGCTCAGGCTGCGGCGGCAGCACCATTCATCCTATTAACCATTTTTCTACCATTGCAATGAGTCTGGAAACATTATTTTAAGGCTGAAAAACTCCGCAATGTTACTTTAATCTCACCCGCACACCCTGTTAAAAGGAAC
Source organism: Trachurus japonicus (assembly GCF_045865225.1). Lineage (NCBI taxonomy): Eukaryota > Metazoa > Chordata > Actinopteri > Carangiformes > Carangidae > Trachurus > Trachurus japonicus. The sequence continues at coordinate 9,531,685 of NC_140919.1, read as the reverse complement.
CCTGGCTTTATAAAATTTGAAAAAATAGTTTAACTCGTAGGTCGCCATTGTCGCAATGCACTCTGGGTAGTGACGTCATAAGGTTGCCCGGCCGGCTTCGGGACCCTGTTGTGACTGTTCAGCAACATTTTGTCATCTCTTCAGCCTTTTCAATTTGAACCTGAACCCGTCATCGCCCCCCAGAGTGCATTGCGCGCGGAAAGCATGGCATCCTACGTAGGTCAAAAAATGTACAAAATATTATAGATTTTTAAAGCAATGGCAATATTTTATATGCTTCTAACAACATATTTTAGTACAAGAAAACAATTGTGGCTTATCGGGGCCTACAAGTCTTCATAGCCAGGGTTTCTTTTGACTTGTAGTTTACTCTGCACAATTACAACAATTTGTACAATAGCTTTTCTGTATCTTTATTGTATTCTATTGTAGCCTATATCCTAAATTGTATAGTTTTACAATATTTTTTAAATGTATTCTGTTTTATCTTACTTTATTTTTTAATTTTTATTTTATTGCTACTTTTTTTTCAGTGCACAATACTTTACACATAGCCTACATACTTTTACAGCGCACAATTGTTAGAAGCTGCTGAAGAATACCTAAAGTTTGCAGTAATGCTCCTCTTACCTGAGAGCCAACTGTTGTTAGACTCCTTTCAAGGATGTGGGTAGAGCAGAGGGCTCCGCCTCTTCATCACACCGGTCTACAGACAGAAGTGGACCTTGACAGAGTGGGACAGGACACCTTACCCAGACTGTTATCAATCACTACACGGAGAAAAAAAACTTCGTTGTTCCTTTCTGTTCTCAGCGCGACGTTGAAAAAATAAACGGTAGATTCAAATTTGAAATATCAACGGTTGGATTTGATCAAGTGATTTGATTGGACGAGAGCCGCTGTTAACGGCAGTGGGGCTGTTCACTGTATCACTCCGCTCAACAAAGGCCTACTTGACTGTTATGACCTTTAGATTTGTCTACAACAAATTAAGAACAAACAAACTTTGCACAGACGTAATGGGGGAAAAAAAGAAAAAGTACGACGCAGAAGAAAATATTCTTCGATACTACAACCGGTCAGAAAAAACGTTTACTTGTTGCTTAGCAACAGTACAGCATGAACCGGCGGCATGGATGGACCGAGTTGCGGAACTACTTGCCTAGCCAAAAACAAAACAAAACAAAAAAAAACCTACTTGCGTAGCCAGAAAAAGAGCTAGTATATTTGACAATATGGCACCATTTGTGAATGGGTGATATCAAAGATAAACCGTCTTTGGTGATTTTACTGCATATCAGCACCATGTTGGTGGTGGTCTCCAGTTGTTTAATCTGGGGACATTGTGCTGTAATGTACATAATGTTGTAATCCGAGTAGATGGGCCCTGGTTTCACTTTGACACTGAGAGCAGTGAAAGGTTTTTATGAATTTAGTGTCATTTCCCCCCCAGAATTAATTGTAATAAAGTTAGTAAAGTGTAAAGTTTCCACGCAGCTCCAGCATGAGGTTAAAGGTTGAATATGTAGAATATTTATTAAAAGCTATATTTTTTCAAAAATAATACATCCATGGGGCCTTTAGGGCCGAGATATACTTGCTGTTAAGTACGCGTATACTAGTTTACAGCAAGTATATCTCGGCCCTAAGGGCCGAGATATACTTGCTGTAAACTACGCGTACGCGAGCTGCCGCGCGTATCCTGCGTCGCGTCACCTCGCGTCGATATGTGCGTTCGGTCGCAGGCGACGCATCAAACGGACGCAGGATACGCGCGGCAGCTCGCGTACGCGTACTTAACAGCAAGTATATCTCGGCCCTAAGAGGGGTACAGAATGAAAGTATTGCTTTTCCATAAAAACATTTTTTTTAGTCTGAATTATTATTTTTAATTTTTTTGACGGGCTCGACAATGACTTTCTGTCAACGTTCTGTTTACATTCGTACCTGCCTGTAGCCGACATGTGGCTCAGTTCTCCACTGTTTTCCTGCCTCCTCCCGGTCCTATGCGTTTGTTTTCAACCAAGCCTTTTTAATAATCAATCGGTGGATCAATGGATTATCATATACTTGTTAGGATGGGTGTATTTGTGTAGTCTTATCTGTCATAAACACGTTTATCGTCGCGGACTTTCGGTGACACGGAGCTCCTTTTTTTTTTTTTTTCCAACTTGACGAGAGCAGTGACTGCGGAGGCTCTGAGGCTCTGAGCAGCAGCGGTGTGGAAGGCAGAGAGCCTCCACTCTCCCTGTAACAAGCTACAAGTCATTTATTATGCTGTTAATGACGGTAAAAATGAAACATAAGGTAAATATCCTGCTTAGCTCTCCTCCTCTGCTGTCCTCTGATCAGAGCGGAGTCCCTAGCAACGGCCCGTTTTACCTAGCAACGGTCTGGCAATCGACTGCTGGAATTCTTTTTCTGTTGTTTTTCTTGTATTTCTACATAGTCAACCTTTAAAACTTCAATTTGGGTGAAATTAGGAGTGTTTTGCAAATGTTTGCTAAATTAAAAAATACACATCAACACAATTAGCATTCTCTCATTAGCATTTGGCTTCAACTTGAAGCTCCACTGCGCCGCGGCCCAGCTGTTTCTCCACTGCTCTGAAGATGTGATGATGAATCATCCAAAGAACTTAACGGTGACAGTTTTAAATCCTCACATCACACATGATACCGCAAATTACAGCTGTCTTGATTCAGAAAGAAAATACCTTAGTGGTGGTAATCCTATGGTCCCGCTTCATGCTTCATTGTACAGATGTTCCCTGAACGCCTCACATGCAGGACATCAGGGGCCTCACTTAAACTAAAAGGGATAGTAGCATTTTTTTTAAAGTGGGGTTGTATGATCTCCAAATAGCCCCTTTAATTGCAGTCGAAGACTCTCTGCACTCCTCCCGTTAGCAACGCCAGCCCATAGCCCTGCCCAGAGATCTTTTAGGCCGCGAAAATAGGCCGTTTCTTTGGGTCTGTTCACAACACTGTATGTTGTAAATCTCTGGGCAGGGCTATTATGGGCTGGCGTTGCTAACGGGAGGAGTGCAGAGAGTCTTCGACTGCAATTAAAGTACTTTGGGGCTATTTGTAGATCATACAACCCCACTTTTAAAAAAAATGCTACTATCCCTTTAACACGGCGGCAGCAGCGTGTAGTGTTTGTACAGGAGGTTTAAAGGGGGGGTTATCGCCGTCACTGCACAATGCACCAATACAAGGGGCCATCAGGGGCCCCTTTTCCGCTTGGAGGGGCCCCAAACATTTGCACAATTTGCCTCTTCAGACATTGTTTGTTTTCCTTTGTCGTCAATCCAGAGCTAAATGCCGCCGTCCCCCTACAATAAAACAATGTCTCATCAATGGTGTCCAGCTAAAAACAAAGCAAAGTCAGGCTTACATTTTGAATAATACATTTTATTCCATTAAAGAGTCTTTTTTTTTCTAATTGTACACTGGAATGTTAAGATTCCCCTTCAGTAATTTGTAGTTAAAAATGGTCAAAACACCCATTTTCAACCCCACATCCACACAGCGTTTGCTAAATTGAAATTCAGGGAGTACAAATGAAATAAGAAAAAAAAAGAAAAAGAAAAAAAAAAAAAACAAGAACATGAAAGACAAACGTTATATTAAGAATAAAGAGGTGGATGTATTGTGAGAGTGTCAGTAAAGGATGACTGGGTGGATGAAGAGCTCGGCACACAGCTTTGTGTGTGTGTGGATATCTACCATCACACACACCTCCCACCTCAGATCTGAAAACTCCTTGTGGGACGTCACACACGACTTGTGTTATTGTTGGGGGTTTTTTCAAAGTACTTTCTTAACTTTCTGATCGTTGGACCTAAATGGACCAGGGTGAAACATGGCATTTCCTTCTATCAAAGTGGAGTGGTTGCAATCATGTTACAAAAAACAAACACAAAAAAAAAAGAAAAAGAAAAAAAACTAAAAAGATGTAAGAAAATTCAACAGATGCAAAAAAAAAAAGTCAGATGTTATTTCCTGGTGGTTAAAGTTGTTGCCCTGCAGCTGAGAAGCTCTTACAAAAAAAAGAAAAGAAAAGAAAAAGTCCTGTTCTTCACTGTCCTAAAATTTCAATATCCAGATTAGTGGTAAACAATGACAAATTATACAGCACAGAACAGTAAAAAATACCAAAGTTAAAAATGAAAACGACAATTTAGCTGATGATAACCGCAGACAGTACAGACGACATGTTTAGCACAGAGCCAGCGAAGAATAATAAGAAGAACCAGAACCTTCGTGTTACCTCTCTACAAAAAAAAAAAAAAATCAAATCAGTGTTTTTCTCACAAGAAAGAAATAAAGAAAAAAACAAAAAACAACCAATCATCTGAAGTGAGATATCAATAGATCAAAATTCACAACAGTTTTATTAACGATTAAAGAGCGACAGGCTTATTTATAATGATTGAGACAGCTACAATGCTGCAAAAGTTATTATTATTATGGATAAGAAAAGAAAAGCGAAGAGAAGAGAAACCCCGTTCAAGAATCCATGAGCGTGAAGATGAGACGGTTTGTGGAGGAGGAAGCTAATAAACTACCGGCCGGCGCTCGCTCGATATCGATCTCCGTGGAAACGCCACACACAGCGGCCCCCTCAGGTTTCATCCACCACCACCATCACCAGTCATCCTCTACTGTGTCTTTATTTATTACAGCTCTGCTCGGCGAACACGACAGCATCAGCGAACGAAGATTTTTTTTTTTTTTTTTTTTCCTGTTTGTGTGGGTTTGTTGCTGGATTTGTTTTGTTTTTTTTGTTTAACCTGTTCAATTAACTCTATATATAGATGATCCTCTCTCATACAAACATATAAATACACCACCGCTGCTCTGCTCCACCACAGGGAAAGAAAGAGGCTTCGTCTGAGGCCTGACGCAGTCCTGTCGATGTAACACAGTCTCTGAAGTCGTTTTACAGGGTGGGCAGGCAAGAAATCTTCAACCTTTTATCTCTGTAGCATAGATTTGGACTTTTTTTTTGTTGTGTTTTTTTCTCCTTGGTGATTTTTTTTTTGTGTGTTTTTTTTTTTTGTTTTTAAATTTTGTCGTTAACTCAGAGATTTTGTTTTTCTTTCTTTCTTTTTTTTTTTACAGGATTTCGTATTTGTCGACGACGAAGGAGGTTTCTGAAGAGAATCTGACGGAGCTGTCGCCGTCTACGTGAGTCACTTTGGTAACCTAGGAAACAGAGGAAACAAGAAGAAGTCAATTACAAACATGTAAACGGGAAAAATATGTTCGTGTTTACAACTACAGACAGAATCAACCTACAACATGAGAGAGGAAACGTCACATCTCTTTGACGTCTAATTCTGATGTCGCTTAAAGAGATAGTTCAACATTTTGGCGAATTGGCCCATTGCCATAATCCCTATAGTCATAGCAGTAGGTTTGTTACCTTTAATTGTCGGTGCAAGTTATTTTTAGAACGGCGGAGCAGAGCCGCGAGCTGCTCAGAGCTACGCTACGGAGGCTCATTATGGGATTTCTTGGTTTCCCTCATCAAACTCATCAAATACACAATCCAACAACTCCACAACGCTCTGGTGGACAAGTTGTGACCTGCACATTCACCACGCTATGAGATAATAACACAACGTTACCAGACAGAGTTGTTTTAGAGGGAAATACAGAGACTGTTGATGAAAAACTGTCCCCGACGGGAACGTGCATCAGCGGTTTTGCATGAATTTCCCTCTAAAACAACTCTGTCTGGTAACGTTGTGTTATTATCTCATAGCGTGGTGAATGTGCAGGTCACAACTTGTCCACCAGAGCGTTGTGGAGTTGTTGGATTGTGTATTTGATGAGTTTGATGATGAGGGAAACCAAGAAATCCCATGAGCCTCCGTAGCGTAGCTCTGAGCAGCTCACGGCTCTGCTCCGCCGTTCTAAAAACAGCTTGCACCAACAATTAAAGGTAACGAACCTACTGCTATGACTATAGGGATTATGGCAATGGGCCAATTTGCTAAAATGTTGAACTATCCCTTTAAGTGTCAAAGTTTTGTTAACATCCACAACTAAAGACAGTTTAGATGGAGTGTGTTTCTCTTCTGTCTGTTCAAATTGACAATAGAAATAGAGAAAAAAACAGCAGCCTGAGCTGTTTGACCATTAAATTCTCTTTGTTTAGCTAATAGATGCAGATTGAACAACTATCAGACTAAATCAAATTATTATTTTAGTGTAAGTAACTGTGGGAAAATCTGTGAAAAAGCCTGTAATACCAGCCAATACTCTGACTCTTTAAGAATAATAATGTAAAGGATGTGATGACTGATTTGTTCATGGATTGTTAAACTCTGAGGTTTGTACTGATTCTGATGATCTACTCAGACTCTGACGTGTCTTTTTGTCCATTTTTTGGTTTGTTTGCTTGTTTTCATACTTAAATATTTAGTCTGTACATGTTTAAAATAAAGTGGATCAATAAAAACAGTAAACTTGTCACTGCAGCTCTGACTGTTCGCGTGGTGACTGGGCTCGTCCTCTCTCTCTCACCTGGATGTCGCAGTAGTTGCGCTTGGACACAAAGGACACGTTGATGGGGAAGAAGTCGTTGGGCTGCCCGGCGATGCTGAACTCCAGGCTGCCCGTCTTGTTGTTGGCATCGATGACGGGTAGGCACCACTCCAGGACGTTTCGCCGGCTGTCGTGTTTGTACTCTCCGTCCAGGTCGCCGATCACCGGAGCCCCCACCCCGGACCTGACACAACCAGACCGAGACGTCAGGACATAGTACATCCTTAAAAACACACTTTTGCTCCCTGGTTGACACATTTTTGTCTTTTACTTGTATTTTATTTGTTTGATTCTATCTCATTTGAATTCTATTGCACTGAACTTTATGTGTTTTATGCAGTGGTGGACAGTAACGGAGTAAATTTACTTGAGTATTAGATTTCTCTGGTACTTATTACTCTTACTTGAATACATTTCCAAGACAAATATTTTTACTTTTACTCGAGTTAATTTCTAGGAAGGCTGAAAAGTACTGGTTACTTTCAGGTCTTTTTCTAAAATCCTATTGGACACAAGCTGTGTTTGTCAGAGAAGGAAACCCTAACCCCTAAAAGCAGCACATCAGTGCAGCTGCTTTCAAAGAGTTCATTCTCACTAACAAGAGTTAAAAGCTCCTTACATTCATTTAGAAAAAAATAGTAATTCACTGATGTGAAAAATAAGAAATTTACTCGTAGTCTTACTTTTACTTAAAGTAAATTTAAAAGCATGCACTTTTGGATACTTTAGAAGCAAGTAATATTTTTACTCTTACTCTAGTAACATGTCAACTGAGCTACTTTTACTTGTAACGGAGTACATTTTGACCAGTAGTATTTGTACTCTTACTCAAGTACTGGGGTGGAGTACTCTGTCCATCTCTGGTTTTATGGTATTTTGATAATGGGATGTTTTTATTGTGCTCTATAAATAAAGTTTGAGTTGACTGAGTTGAGGCTGCAGGAGCCTTCAAAATAAAAGTCAGCTCTAACCTCTGTGTGTTTCCTCCTCACATTCGTCCTCTCGAGTTTAGAAAACCTGTTTTATATGTAACAAGATACAACTTTACTTTGTTTATTGTGTCTGTACTTTATGTTATTATTTATATTTCTGGCTACTTTCAAAATCAATAACCATTGAAACTGTTATTGCTGTTAGTTGTTACGACTGTGTTAACAACAGACGACTCACTACAGAGGTGATGAAGGTAACGTCACACAACTATTGGCTGCGTTTACAAGAAATGTTTATATTTCTACACTGGAGTGAAAGATTTCTTTCTGCATGATGAAGTTTCTCTAATGACGACGTAAAATCTGTAAATGTAGTTCAGGATATTATTATACTGGAGAAGCCAACATTCATTCTTAGGCTCGAACAAGATCAGTTTTAAGTTACTGGATAAACTATAGAGCAACTTAAAGGCCAGATACTGGGTGAAGTGATAAAACCCCCTTGGTTTTTTAACTATTAAACGTATTATTCCAGTTGTTAATGTTTATTTTTCTACTATTATATATTTATCTATTTCATTTTTTCTAGTTATTATTTCTCATTTTTTGAATCCTAAAAAGTTCACAAGCAAGTTTACCTGTATAGGAGAACTGTAACAGAGGAGTGTCGGTGCTTTTGTAAAGATGTGAATTCTTCGTTCTTTCCTTTTTACTTTATTTATTTTTTTCTATCTGGTTTGATGATAAGACTTGATGACATGTGTACAAAATGAAGAGCAACACGTATAACCTATTTTTTCTTCAAATAAGAAGTTTAATCTGTAAATGTGCTATGATTGGTCTTTGAATTTGAGAGAAATTGTGCCTGATAAGTGCTGGAAAATCTTTAAATTTAATGTTTTAGTCGATGTGGGAACTCTGAGTTTTCTGTTTGACTATAAGGAGCCACAATAAAGTTCACTTTCTGTTACTTTTTCTTCAAATATTTAAATATTTAACCATCACATTCACTTTCTGATATTAAATCAACATAAGCACAGTAAATATCAGATACTTAGCAAACTTTACTCAAGTAATAATATAAGAAAAGGCAACTTTAACTTCTCTCCGAGTCATTTTCTGGTTTAAAGACTGAAATAAACCCCCTACCACCAACTGACCCAGAGTCAGTCGGAGCGGCGGCGTACTCACGGGACGGGGATGCTGATGACCACGTCGTTGAGCTCCAGACTCTCCTCCTGCAGCTCGTACTCGATGTTGACGTCGCAGCCGGTGCCGCTCTCTGAAGGCCAGCAGTTTACTGAGGAAAGGGAGAGGAGGGAGGAGGAGTCAGAGATACATTTTTCTTTCTTTTTATTGTCTCTTGTTCATTTTATGTATGAATGGTGCTATATTACGGAAGCATATTGCATTCACTTGAATAATAATGGGGGAAAAAAATCCTGTTTTTCTGAGTAATTTATTTTTTGGTTTGTTTTTTTGAATCATTTTTTCTGTTTTTCGTGGTAGTTTTTTTTAGCTTTTGAGATTTCAAAATCCCGTGAGAAGCTCCCATCTGCAAGTAACGTAAGGACCGATTTCAAAATAAAGGTGCTACATCAGACTGCTCTGATATTTTCTGAGTGGTGTTCTGTACTAACAGGTAGTTTCCTTTCAATATAAATCTGAATTTACTTGGAACACAGTGAAAATGAGACTGTATTTTTTGTGGAGCATATCCATGGATGTATGTTAAGCAATGTATAAAAAAGCGCCTTTACTCATTGTGTTATGAGTAGTACTTTTATTTTGAAGGACGTTTGTTATACGCTCCCTGATACGACATGTGTAGCTCGCCCCGGAATAAGTTTGTTGATGTTTGGAACCTGAACCAAAGTGGAGTTTGAATAAAACTCCTTAACAACGTATCTCATGGATCTAAGATGTAACAGATCTGTGATGAAGTGGAGGTTTGACTGCAGCGGTTAAACGATACTTGCAGGTGGGAGCTTCTTGCGGGATTTTGAAATCTCGTTAAGTCAGAAAAAAATTTGTCCGAAAAACAAACCAAAAAATAAACCTTCCAGTTTTATTCCTGTCTATATTCTGAAGGTTTTTACAGAAGGGATTGTTGATATATCATTCACAGCCTGATTTATACAACATTTTATCCCTAAAAACACAGAGAAATTGGATTTTTTTTAGGGCTGGTGACAGTATTTTCTCATTTACAGAGTGATACAATGAGATATCCAAAATCCCCCCTGTAAAAACTTCTGACTCTAATATGTCAACAAAATAAAACAATAATTTTGAAAGTAGCTTTATCCATTGTTCAGATTTCTGTTCTGGAAATATATGCAAATTAGTGCAATGTGCATATTTCATTAGATATTGCCTCATTTACATATTTAAACATAAAATTTGCCAAAACTTGTAATAAAAAAAATATTTGTCTTAATGTAAGTGATAAACTTGGGAAGTTTCATGGTGATATCTGTTAGTTAGAATTTTTACCCTATTCACCTGTAGTGTCTCTCCTTAAGGTGAATAACAGTTCAGGGACAATAACCAGCTAAGTATCTTCACATCCTGTCAATTCAACAGGTTATTGTCACTTGATTGGACGGTATTAAATAATAAATTACTCAAGTTAATGCAATACACTTCTGTACTATATGAATAAAGATATATCATCATCATCGTTCTCCGTGTCAGAGTGTGTGAGCTGAGGGAGGACGTACTGGTTAGAGGTATGAGCGACTCGTCTGTCGTCTGTAGTCTCCACTTCAGGACGCCCACGTCGTTGTTGAGAGGAAACGACTTCTCTGGGTTCTTCAGGCCGATCACCGACTCCGCCGTGAACAACTTCTTGTCCACGTTGGGATGCGTCTGCGAGGAAGAGACGACGGAGAGACATCGTGAGAAACCGGGGCGAAGACGGTTTCGGCTTCATAACACACTGACATCTGAAGCGTGTGTGTGTGTGTGTGTGTGAGAAACGCACCTGCAGCTGAAGTCCTTTGTTGTCGTTGTTGTTGATGATGAGGCGGATGCGTCCGCTCTTGTCTTCCGTGACTCGCAGCGTCACCATGCCCAGCACCTCCATGTTCTGCAGGCCGCCGTCACGGCCGCAGGTCAGCGAGATCTTCTCCTCCACGCGCAGATGGACGCTGGGAAACACAACCAGACGGGACCAGGATGAAGACGACGTGTGTGTTAAATGTTAAATGTTGTGTACTGAGGTCTGTGAAGCAGCGATGCAACTATTAAAGGGACAACAAGGAGTTTCTATTTGTGTTATGGGTCCATTTTCAATAAATATATGGTTTTGTCTCTATCGTTATTTTGTTATTATTAGTGGTGGTGGAAATGCTGGTCGAGCCGACCAGCGTTTCTTTACTTTCGGTTTCGTGGCGAGTCATGAGAATAACGCTGCCGAATCACCGTTTATGGTGGGAACTACGACGGTATCTGATCGTCTTCCAACCTCTGACTTTAATTCTTGATGAATGAAAACATGAGTCTGTCTTGCGCCGGTCAAAGAATTTCACGGTGCGGAGGCTCATAAATGTAGTGTGGAAACACTTCGCTTTTCCAAAACTCCTCGTTGTCCCTTTAAAAGGGGAACTTAGACAAATCTTTTTGCGCCACCTACAGGTTCAGAGTGCAGACCTCAGAGACATTACTATCCGATCGCAGAGCGCCGGCTCTCCCCTCCACAGAAACAAACACTTTTTCCTTGTTGTCATGATTTCTTTACAAAAATAAACGGTCGGAGATATTTTGGACATTTCCACTGCACTGCTCCACCGTTTAAGTACGACTTACAATACCAGTCTATGGAGTTTTACAGTACAAGTCTTTAAAGGCTGTTTTCTCAGAAAGAGTTTTTCAGACTCAGACTCTGAGCTAGAAATCTCCACTTCAGCAGCACTTACAGACACCAAACCTTCCAGTTTTATTCCTGTCTATATTCTGAAGGTTTTTACAGAGGGGATTGTTGATATATCATTCACAGCCTGATTTATACAACATTTTATTCCTAAAAACATGGCGAAATTAGATTTTTTTTTTTTTTTTTTTTAGGGCTGGTGACAGTATTTTCTCATTCACAGAGTGATACAAAGAGATATCCAAAATCCTCCTCTGTAAAAACTTCTGACTCTAATATGTCAACAAAATAAACAGGGTATATACGCAAATCTTTGAGTCAATTTACTACCATTTAATACCTTTTTTCACTACCTTCAGATTTTTTTTAATACCACCACGACATCGAGTTGCACCAACAGACCTGCAAACTCCAGAGAGTAAAAAGGGTGACAAGGTCCGAAAAACCAAACCAACCCCCCCCCGGGAGAAAATTTTTGTGATTTTAATATGCAAGTTATGCTTTTTGGAGCGTTCCCAGTTAAACAGAGAGCAAATCTCTCATTAAAAAGACAGCTTTGAGAGAATAAGTACACCTCAATCAGGTGGGGTCAGCTGCAGAAAATGTTCACATTATTTGACTAAAAATTATGCATCAGTTTGGATGACCACATGACCTGTGGCTTTCAGCTTTCTATGATTATATTTAGCCTACTGTTTACAGCTGAGAATATCAGGTATTGTCCCCCCTCCATTAAATACAGTGCTGTGAAAAAGTATTTGCCCCCTTCCTGATTTCTTACTTTTTTGCAGATTTGTCACACAATGTTTTTATTTATTTGTATAATATTTTGATGGGGCAGCCATCTTGGGAAGGTTTTCACCACTGTTCCAAGCTTTCTCCATTAGTGGATAAAGGCTCTCACCATGGATCACTGGAGCCTGGATGTGAAGAGTGAAATTGAACCAGCTTTCCAAAAAAAATAAAAAGGTTTATCAAAGTTAGTTCATGATTTAACAAGAGGGGGCAATTACTTTTTCACATAGGATCAGGTAGGTTTGCATAGCTTTTTTCCCCTTAATAAATGAAATCATAATTTAAAAAGTGCATTTTATATTTACCGTACTTCGGTCATCTTTGTCTAGGCTATTAAAAGTTGTTTGATGACTAATAACAAGTTTGAGTAAGAAATCAGGAAGGGGAAAATACTTTTTCACAGCATTGTATGTAGCCTGGGGGTTGAAAATCACAGCACATAAAATGAGTGTGTATCACGTCTTTCCACATACGTTCTTCCTTCGCCTTTCAAACGGAGCAGAACCGGTCTGACAGAACACCAGCGGTAGAAGCAGCGGACGTGCATGAAAAAACAAGCACGGCGAATGTGCGGCGCGCCGCGTGCATAACTCGCGCCCACATTGAAAGTATGTGAGCAAAAGACGCTACAGCTGAATGGCCCCGATGCACACACACACGCTTATCCAAGGCGCCTGTCATCATAGTTTTCTGCGTTCCACCGATACATCAGATAACTTCCCGCGTGTCGTTTCAAAATAAAAGCTGTCCGATATGTTTATCAAGACTCTATCACCCCCCCCCCCCCCCCTTGAAAAACTCCCCGGTTCTGCACGATTCACGTAACGACCCAGTTGACCAGAAAAACGGCGATTATAGCCGAAAGGCGACTAGTTTGCAGGTATGAGTATCAATCAGAAAGATTTTATGACATGTACATAGATTTTATCATCCAACACTTACTTACATCATTACCATTACCCAGGAGACTCGGTTGCACAACAGGGCATCATCCATAAGTCATCAGGAACATTTGATCAAAAATAAAATATCTTATCATGCCTTATCTTATCTTATCTCTCCCCTGATCCCACCCTCACCTGCCCCCCCCCCCCCCCCCCTCACTCACTCACCTCACTCCACCTCCCTCCCTCCCTCCCTCACCCAGTTTGCCTCGCTCCGTCTTCCTTCCTCACCTCCCTCCCTCACCCAACTCACCTCACTAACTCTTTAAATAAATACCTGGTTCTGTCTCTACCGTCACAGAACACAGTGGTAGGCCATATATATGTTTTTTTTTTACATCAGTGTGAAAAGTTTCAACAATGTCCGCACATCTGCACCGTCGGTCTGTGTCTCACGTGCGTTCCATCTGACCTCAGCTCTCAGTAGAAGCTGCAGCTGCTGCAGGTGTCTGTATCTGTAGCGCTTCGGGGCTTCCTGCCCTTTCAAACGGAGCAGACCCGGACCCGGTCCGACTAAACACCGGGCTGGCAGTAGAAGGTTCATGGAGCTGTGAGCCGCGAGTGCATGAAAAAAGAGCACATCGGATGTGCGGCGCGTGACGTGCATCTACATTGACACACACATAGGCTACATCAAGGCGCCTGTCATCTCAATTTAAGTCTTCTGCAAACTTGCATTTTCCCATATTCGAAACGTTTTGCCACACGCTAAAATCCGAAGAGATTCACTAGCACTTCTATCCGCCTGACAACTATGCGCGCGAAGATGATTTTAGATTTCTAGCGGCCAATGAATACAATGAATTGATATGACGTAAATATCATTCCTTTTTTTTTTTTGAAGTAACGGCGCAAGCAAGTAATGCTTTATTTATTTTATTACGCCTATTTCATCAAAATAAAACCAGTCATTGTCCAAAAGAAAAAAAAATAATACCTATTCTTTAAAATTAATACCTTTGGACCAAATTTATCACTTTTTAAGGCCATTAAATTTTGCTTTTTTGATTTATCACTTTTTAATACTTTTTAAAACCCCGCGGACACCCTGATAAAACAAGAATTTTGAAAGGGGCTTTATCCATTGTTCACATATCTGTTCTGGAAATGTCTGCAAATTAGTGCATATTTCATCAGATATTGCCTCATTTACATATTTAAACATAAAAATTGACAAAACTTGAAAAACAAAAAATATTTGTCTTAATGTCAGTGATAAACTTGGGAAGTTTCATGGTTCAAGTTAAAATTTTAACCCTATTAACCTGTAGTGTCTCTCCTTAAGGTGAATAGCAGTTAAAGGACAATAACCAGCTAAGTATCTTCACATCCTGTCAGTTCAACAGGTTATTGTCACATGATTGGACAGTATCGATCTCTAACAACAACAGAAGACGATATAAATAAAGTGCGTACCCCTCGACGTTGACCGGCGGAGGCAGAGCCTTGGAGACGTCGGAGCCTCTCTTCCCTGTGGACGGCATGATGGTTTCACCCTCCGACTTGAGCTTGTCCACAAAGTTGTCCACCTCCTTCCCTTTGGCGCCCAGTTTCAGAGCCTTGCTGGGTCCGCTGGGTCTGAGGAGGAAGAACAAGAAAAAAGGACAAGATGAGACTCCAACAGGGTCGGTCGGATCAGACAGCATTTCATTTCATTTCTTTGGATCTCCATTAGCTTTGCCAAAGCCACTGCTACTCTACCTGGAGTCCATACCCAACTCAATGATCTTTCACTGCAGTATACATACACAGAAAACACATCACTCCGGACAAACACACACATACACTAGAACAGAACAGAAAACCGAAAAGACAGAAAAAAAAAAAAACACAAAACAAAACAAAAAAACAACGGTCTCCAACACACATATTACAGGACCTAATTCAAAATCAACAGTACCTCCACATCGTAGCGTTTAACATTCTTCTTAAATAGTCCGATGGTCATGGTCAGGTATATGTCAGCATCAACATACGTTCAACATAATTCCATTATATTCCATTACATTTGCAAAAACGATTTTAGAACATACTAATTGATTGTTCCAAGTAGCCTCCGCTAACCATCGACAGACACCGAGAGCTGTTTGGCTAACAAATGCTCTTTTAATAGTTCTCCAAATCTGCATTTGTTGTTTTCTTGAATAATATATCCTGGCAGAGCATTCCATAAAACCATGGCTCTATACATTACTGTACTCTTCATCTTGTTTGTTTTTACTTTAGGTAGAGTAAATCTTCCTTACGTAGCATGCCTTGTATTATAACCATGCTCTTCTGAACTGAAAGACAGACATTTGTATAAAACCCTTTAGTTTAGTTGCAGATATTTTCCTAATAAAAGTAAGTAATGAGGCTATAAGTCTGTTCTTTACACTCAACCAAGCCAGACAATTATGCATTTTACTGACATTGGTTCGATATGGACAACAAAGTAAACATCGTGCTGCCTTATTCTGAGATATTTGCAGTTTTTTTATAGATGATGTGGCCGCGCACGACCAAACAACAATAATCTAGGTGTGATAACACAAGACTTTTAATGACACTTCCCCTTACATTTAAAGGTAGAAAACCCCAGCATCTCCTTATGGTCGGCTGCCGGCTGGTATTAGTGTGTTGTTGTGTTGGTGTGTGCGTGCTACCTGACGGCGGTCGGTGTGATCTTGGGCTTCTCCGGCTCGACGATGGTGTCTGTGATGATGGAGCCCGAGGAGACGCTGGTCATCCCCGCGCTGCCGAAGCCGCCGAACGCCGGCACCTTCTTCCCGGAGCGCTCGGCGTCCCTCCGGGCCTGCTGCAGCTCCTTGGCTTTCCTCCTCATCTCAGCCTTGGCCTCTCTCTCCTGAGTCTGTGGCACACAAGAAAATAAAAGATAAAATAGCAGATTGAGGTAGAGACGCAGCAATTAATCGATTATATTATATTTTGATAATCTAATAATTAGTTTGAGAGTAGTTTTTTAAGAAAAAAACTCAAAATTCTCTGATTCCAGCTTCTTTAATGTGAATATTTCTGGTTTCTTTGTTCCTTTATGACAATAAACTGAGTCTCTCTTTGGTTTGTGGACAAAACAAGACATTTGAGGACGTCGTCTGGTGGTTTGGGAAACACTGACTGATATTTTTCAACATTTTGTAACATTTTATTGACCAAACAACTAATTGATAAATCGTTTAAATAATCAACAGATTAGCCTAATCGATAATGCAAATAACCGTTAATTGCAGCTCTAGACTGAGGATATCTGGCACAACTTTACCAACGTACAAGGTGTCTGTACACATTTTAATGGCATTGCACTGTGTATTTAATTTCGTATATATATTTTTTTTTCACTTTCATTCACTTATTTTATTTTTTCCTCTCTGTAAACCTGAGTAGATGAGATGCCTGGTGGTTATAGTTCATATTGTAAGTTTATGTACACGAGTTTGTACTTGCACTCTGAATCAAAATGTCAATAAATACATGTTTAAAAAAAAAAACATTGCCTCCTTTCGGTTGTGGTTTGATAGCGTCCAGGTTTTCACATTAAGTCGTGGCGTTCCACCACTTCCTCATTATTTCCGCCGCCACTGCTTCAGAATCAGGTCGGAGCAGACGCACAATAATAATCTACCAGTTACCTTTACTGTGCACCTAAATAATAACCCTCCTAAAGTGTCTCAACCCGCCCGGTTTATCAATAAACAACGTTGACGAGGTTATTTTAGCTCATAAGTTGAACTTTTTTCCAGTTTTGTTTATAATCTCCTTCAGCGCTCACGTTCTCACTACACGCTGTTATGTCGTCGTAAACACACATGATGCTTTCCGGCGTTTTATCGAGCCGTTTTCTTTCATGTGTGTGTGGAGGAAACACTGGCGTTTGCACCTTTCTTGATTTTTCCTGGGCATAGAAACACAATCAAACCAAATCAAAGACGAAGAGGTGGCAATGTGAATTTTTTTTTAAATTAATGACGTTTTATAATGTTTTTTATTTATTAAAGTGTGTCTTTCTGTTTTGCTTTTGTTCCTTATTATCTTTGCAAACTGTGGTTTCAGTGCAGTTCTTAATGAATTCCTTGCTGTTTTAATTTACATTGTTCTATGTTTGTGACATCTTCAATAGTTTCTTCAGTTTTTTCTTAGCGACAAGTTCTTTTTCATAAAAAAAAAATAAACATTTCATTTACAAAATAATAATAACAATAACAATGAGTCATTTCCACTGTAGATAAACCATCGTACGGCGCTATGATCTCACCTCTCTGACGGCACGGAAAACCTTCTCCTCGTGGGAGTCCATCTCTGTGAAGGTGCGGATCTGAGCCAGGTTGACGTTCTCCCTGTAGCCCAACGCCACGATCTCGTCGAAGGCGAAGATCAGGTCGAAGCAGTGCTCCGAGATCTCGCTCTCCTCCAGCACACGACAGTACTCAGGGATCTGACACAGAGAGAGAGAGGAGAGGAGAGAGAAATAAGACATCAACAGACTGAAGCAGAGAAAACACACTGTCGAGGGGGCGGTGCTTGTGGGATTTCCATGTGTAAATTGCATTTTGTCTTTCAATATTTCCTATTCAAATAAACAGCAGAAAGTGCCAGTTTTCCCCTAATGAAATAAAATATTTTAAATAAAACAAATCCACTCTTTCTAAATGGGATAGCTACTTGACCCTCATTCTGCTTCACATGTGACGGGAGCCTGCGCGCATGCTGACAGGCGACAGAGTCAAGAGATCAGCTGTCTCCCTGCAGTCTCAGGTGATGGTGCTGTTGATGACGAGTCCGGCTCCGTAAAAAGGGCAAAACCATCAGCAAAACAGGTGGATGACATGGTTGCATTCTTCGTAGAGGACCGCAGACATGCACGGAAGAAAAAAAAAAAGAAAGAAACCAAATGCGTGCTGCCTCGTCCGCTCGTGCCGACAGCAGCGTTAATAAACCACAACAAAAGCACGTGTAGTGGGCAAATACACAAACTCACTAAACTCTCCAGTAAAAATATTAATAATCGGTATCAGCTCCTTGTGTTGAAATAATTCACATTAATTCTCTGTGGGTTCTTTGTAAAAGATGATTTGTGAGGACATGAAGACACTCCACTCTCCAACACTGACAAGTTTTGGTTCCAACAAATCCAACAAAATTATTTTTTTCTGTCTGGTAACGTTGTGTTATTATCTCATAGCGTGGTGAATGTGCAGGTCACAACTTGTCCACCAGAGCGTTGTGGAGTTGTTGGATTGTGTATTTGATGAGTTTTAAGAGGGAAACCAAGAAATCCTCTGCTCCGCCATTCTAAAAATAGCTGTTATGCTAACCTACTACTGTTATAACTACTGTTATGACTATAGGGATTATGGCAATGGGTCAATTTGTTGCCAAAATGTTGAACTATC
>NC_140919.1:9497035-9513090 GCF_045865225.1 Trachurus japonicus | reverse complement strand
ATCCCTTTAAAACCTTTTAATTACAAAGAAAATGCGAGAAGAAACACTGAAATGAACATCGACCCTGAACCTGTTTCACTCTTATTTCCCCAGAGTGTGCGAGTTAATTAAAGTGTGTAAATGGTTTAGAAATCAGTAACACCTAAATATATATACACAGTATGTCTACACACAACCTGCTTTTCTTTTCTCTTCTTTTCTACCAAGACAGAACAACCACCATCTGATGGTAAAAGTCAACCAGGTGTCATATGTGTAGTCAGTATTGATGTTTATCAGATGGTGAAGGAGGAAGGAAATAGTATTTTGTCACATGGAAAAACTGGTCGTGGGCCAAAACGACCGGATCGCTTACTTCTGCTTTAACTTTGTGATATTTTAATATTTCGCTGTAGGTAGAGGCTTTACATGAGCTCTTCCTGCACTCCATGTTGTCTACTATCTCTGTGATTTGTTCATACCTTAATTTATTCTTGTGTAAAAAATAAACCATTTTGCAACAGAAAACGATGACAGGACGACTGCTGCTGTTCTCCAATGCCACGGACGCTATACAACACACACACACACACACACACACACCTGGCCGGCTGTTTGATGCTGCTGCCCTGTGAACTACAACCAGCTCCGTTCATTTGTTAAACTGTTTAAATCAAACCTCAGTCGCCTGTAACACCTCAAACCTCTGCTAATCTCCACCCGTGAGCTGTGTAAACCATCTTCTAGTATAAAACACTACTAGTCTGAACACTCGACACCACCCACTGTACATCCAGCTCATCAACATCTACAGTCAATATTTAATCATATTTAATCAATGCCAACCCAAATGCTTTCCATCTTTTATCTGACTGAGGGACCGAACGACCGTCGTCTTGTTTTAAAATCATTTCATGTGTCTCATTGATCTGTTCTGAGCTGCAGTTTTATTTACATTGTGGCTCATTTGTTATGTGCAGGACGGATAAATGTTAGTTTTTCTATGTGTATGTAAGAGTAGGACTAAATAAAAGGCAGGACTAACCCCTTTCAGGCTTTTTTGTCATCAACTACCGACAACATTTCTCCCAAAATTGAAATAAAAATATTGTCATTTAGAGCTTTTATTGGCTTAAAATTACTAAACTCGTCTAAATAACAAAAAATCTCAAGTCTTTTCAAACCTTGAATAATAATAATGCAAAGAAAACATGTTCATATTTATTCCTAAACAACACAGCAAGAATATTTTAACTCAGGAAGAGTTTATAAATCAGTTTTTGTGGGATAATGTCGATGTTTAATCCCAGCAGTGGTTTTTATTTATAATCTTCCTATAAAACCAGATGTGGTTCAGGTGATGACCTCATCAGAGTCTCATTATAAGGAGAAGGAGTTGTGTTTGTGTTGGTGTTTAAAAAGGAAAAGAAAAGAATGACTGTCATACATGTAGAGATGCTTTTAAGAAACATTTGGTCTCTTTTTTTTTTCCAGAGCTGTAAATATAGTATATAAACTTGAAATAAATTGTGAAATGTGTTTATCAAAAAGTAATAAATAGCTCCACTATGGTTTAATTTCCCTGCCACTGAGCCCTGGAGGGTTAGTGAGACACTAGACAAACATTATTTTACTCTTATTCGCTGACATCAAACTTATAATAAAGGAGAGAACCCGTTCTCCTCATTCTTGTTCCCACAGTTCACTCTCATTCTGTTTTTTTCTTCTTCTTTTTTCATGATCAGGAGGATCGTTCTGCTTTAATGAAGGTCTAAACAAACACCGACTCTGTCTTGAGGGTTTAGTTTAATTTGCAAGGCCCTATTACTATACCAGAGGTGTCAAACTCGTTTTAGTTCAGGGGCCACAAACAGCGCAATCTGACCAGACCAGTAAAAAAATGAACATTGTACATTAAATTAAATTGCACAAATTGTAAATATGTTTTATGTCTCCTTATAATTTTACACAGATTTTGTTACTGTGTCCTTAATATTATTGCTCACGTAAATTATTTTATATCAAATTATCCTATCTGTATTTTTTATTATATTCTATTGGAGCTGCTGTGACAAATTAATTTCCTGCAAAAGGCCTAATAAAGAACTATTCTGTTCTATTCTAATAGCATTATAACCTATAAATATTGAGAACTCTATATTTGTCTTTTTGTTTTAGTGCAATGAAGTACAAGTACATTATTAAGATGTTTACAGTATCTTTTTACAAAACTATACATCTACACCTTCTTTTAAGTTTATTTACTTAAAGGGATGGTTCAACATTTTGGCAAATTGGCCCATTGTCATAGCAGTAGGTTCGTTACCTTTAATTGTTGGTGCAAGCTATTTTTAGAACGGCGGAGCAGAGCCGTGAGCTGCTCAGAGCTACGCTACGGAGGCTCAAGGGATTTCTTGGTTTCCCTCATCAAACTCATCAAATACACAATCCAACAACTCCACAACGCTCTGGTGGACAAGTTGTGACCTGCACATTCACCACGCTATGAGATAATAACACAACGTTACCACACAGAGTTGTTTTAGAGGGAAATACAGAGACTGTTGATGAAAAACTGTCCCTGAAGGCAACGTGCATCGGCGGTTTAGCATGAATTTCCCTCTAAAACAACTCTGTGTGGTAACGTTGTGTTATTATCTCATAGCGTGGTGAATGTGCAGGTCACAACTTGTCCACCAGAGCGTTGTGGAGTTGTTGGATTGTGTATTTGATGAGTTTGATGAGGGAAACCAAGAAATCCCATAATGAGCCTCCAGTTGTAGCGTAGCTCTGAGCAGCTCACGGCTCTGCTCCACCGTTCTAAAAAAATAGCTTGCACCGACAATTAAAGGTAACGAACCTGCTGCTATGACTATAGGGATTATGGCAATGGGCCGATTTGCCAACATGTTGAACTATCCCTTTAATAAAAACAGTAACACGCCCCCCTGTGTGATGTGTGTGTGTTTCTCACCACGCGGGAGAAGAGTCTGAGCGTCTCCAGGTCCTCCAGGATGTTGCTGTTCTTGGTGGTGATGAGGACCATGTAGAGCTTCTCCAGCGGCTGGTACACGTAGCGGACGCTGTCGGTCTCCACGAAGGTGTGCTGCTTCCCCGTGTTCATCAGCTTGGGGAAGGCGGCCAGCAGACCCTCGATGCGCGTCCGGGTCATCTCCACAAACTGCCGCGATACGATGGCCTTGCCGGCCTTGGTGCACACCGCCGCTGCCAACAGCACCTGCGGGTCGGGACGAGTCGGTTAGTTACAACAACAACACATCTCCAAGGTCTCCGTCTCAGTCGAGCTCCACGCTGCATGTTTAAAGGGATCATAGTTCACCCAAAATTGAAATTCTCACTCATTATCTCCTCCCCCTCATGTGGACTAAGGGCTGGGAGAAGTTTCAGAGTCCTCCGTGGCTTCTCTGAGTTACAGGGGGTCTCGGCGTAGCAGTGCATGTCCATATAACGGTTGCAAATGGATACCAACTGTCTTTGTGACAAAAAGACACACCAGAAAACATCCAAATACCTCCATGCTGCTCGTCTGTAATGTCCGTCTTGTATTGAAGCCCTGAAATGCAAAATTGTCCCGAAAAAAATGAAATAAGTCTATATTTCAAGCTTGTTTGTAGAGGAAGCTCCTCTTCTCAGTTCGTCAAATTTGGACAAACCGGGAAGAGGAGCTTCGAGAAACTTCTGCTACAAAACAAGCTTGAAATATAGAATTATTTAATTTTTTTCACGACAATTTCTCATGTCAGGGCTTCAATACAAGACGGACATTACATACGAGCAGCATGGAGGTATTTGGATGTTTTTTGGTGTGCCTTTTTGTTACAAAGACAGTTGGTATCCATTTGCAACCGTTATATGGACATGCACTGCTGCGCCGAGACCCCCTGTAACTCAGAGAAGCCACAGAGGACTCTGAAACTTCTCCCAGCCCTTAGTCCACATGAGGGGGAGGAGATAATGTGTGAGAATTTCAATTTTGGGTGAACTATCCCTTTAAGACCACAGCTGCAGTGAGATCTTCTTTTTAACCACAAATGTCTCTCTGTCACTCAGTACGTTTACATGCAGAGCTTAATCGAGCTATGCTTAAAATTCGATTTTGGCGTCTAATCTGACTTCTGTCCTTGTCTCAATTTACATGCAACTGAGAAAATCGAATAACTGACGGGGTCCATCGGCCCCTCATGCGGGTTAATACGCCGCCTGTCCTGTTGACTTTTCTGTCACCTCGTAAAAAACTGAATATAAACAACTTAGTAAGCTTCATAATAAATTCTCAACTGCAGTTCCCGACCAGACGCGTCAGTCTGGGCCGGATTCACGCTGAGAATAGGGTACAGGCTTCCTTTTTTCATCTCTCTCTCTCTTTTTAAAAATAAAACACTCTTGCTGGTCACGCTGTGTGAAATGCATTGAATCGGCGCTGACGTTGGGTGTTTTTCTTTACTTTGCCGGGTTCGGGCGGCTTCTCTGCTCCACTTTGTGCCATCTCTACTGTTGTGGAGCATGTGCACATGCATTGTCCAGCTTCAGTCCGACTAAGGTGTATACATGACGGAGAAAATCGAATTCCAATCGCATTATCTGGGTGTCTTAATCGGAGTTCTCCAACTCCGATTTCAGTCGGACTAAGGTGTTTACATGCACTTCAGTTGTCCAGTTATAGTCGGATTAAGGCAATAATATGTTTTTTTCAAGTGTCATGTAAACGTACTGAGTGTCGACAGCAGGAGGAGACTTCAGCAGGTTCTGTGCTGTGTTCTTCTGTTCAATCCAAACTTTGTTTACATTAAATATGGTTTAGATTTTAGACCAAATCATCTTTTCTTTTTTTTTTAGCTGAGGAGGAATAATGTAAATATCAAGACTCATGATTATTATTATGAGGACTGGGACTGGATGCATTAATGGTCTTAGGTGGTCTTGAATACAACACTAGCTACAAGAACTTAATGTACAAAAAAAAGGTTGATATTTCCTCTTAAACCTCAGATCACGGTTCATCCACAGCACATACACTCGTAGGTGTGTGTGTATGTAAATCACACACACACACACACACTATCACTCAGTCAGCTCCCATGATTAGTTTTAGTGTAATGAAGCCCTTTCTGTGATAATGACTGATATCCCCCTTACACACTTCCTGCAGCAGCAGAGTCCTCAACATAATGTGCCGCATTTAACAACAGATAATAATGGATCTATATGCTATATATCTATATATCTATACGATGTCCTATAGCTGTGGTGTTGTGTCAACTTTGAATCAAATAAAACTGTGTTGAACGCTGTTTGGTGGATCGATCTGAATACGGCAGAGAGGAACAATACGCTTCACACATCAGTAACATTAACTTTAACACTTTAATGTTGTTGTTTTTATAGCTTAAATTAAAGCAAGCCCACTGTTAATTAAATGACACTTGATGTGCGGCTGTAAATGAATGACGCTGCTCTGGTTCCACGTTGACAATGGCTGAAGCTGGAAAAAAGGGAAAGACTCAGCTCAACTGGACATGGACGAGCGACAACTAAACGACTGTTTTATTATATTATCCACATTTTAAATGAAGAATAGTCGCACTGGTTGGTGAATTATGACAATAATACACCTGTATAAATGGTTGTGGTTAGTTTAAACACGGTTTTTAACGCGGTGTCGTCTGTCTGGGGTCGAGCTGACAGCAGGTAACGTCAGCTAGTTGACAGGAGCTAAGTTAGTTAGCTGCTAGTTAACGTCAGCGATATCTTCTACAAACAAACACACCGAGTGCCGCTCATTTAACAAGATATCTATCATCTATACTCTAAATAATGAAACCACGGTTCGTTTATTACACTTTAACACGTAAATGAACCGTTGACGCTGGAGAGAAACGTCCGTTATTTGCTCTTCGAGAAGCTAGCCTAGCTTAGCCTAGCCTAGCTTAGCCTAGCCTAGCTTAGCCCAGATTAGCCAATGTTATGATTAAAAAAACCCGAGGAAATACGGCGGTTTTCTCCGACTGTCACTCACCATTTTGGTCTCTTTCTTTATGTTCCGATGATCTTCTGTGTGTCTCGTTGCTCGCTTGTTTCCCGGTGTGGAGTAACAGCAGCAGCAGCAGCGGCAGCAGCAGCGGCTGGCTTCAGGTTGTCTGGTTGTTTTAGCCCGTTAGCGTCAATATGGCAGCAGCAGCGGCAGCAGCAGCAGCTCAGAGCCACGTCTCCACCGGAAGTAGAGCAGAGATCAGCCCACTGTGGAGGCCGGTGACGTCACGTGGGCCCCAAAACCTGTCCGTGTGTTGCATAAATAAGTTACTACAGCTGCTCCCTCCCACGCTGCCCCGGTGTAGGTACAGGTCAGGAGGAGCTCCGTTTACCTGTCGGATGTTACAAGGGTCAATGACAAATAAGGGCTGGCTAGTTTAGTTTTGGTTTAGTTTTTCCATTTTTATTTATTATTTATTTTATTATTTTTGGTATTTACTTACTTATTCATTTGTTGCTCTGTTGGTGTTACCTTCAGTTTGTCTATGTGTCTTTATGTCTATATACTAGAGATAAGAGAGATAAAGATGATAATAAATCCAGCTAAATTGACTTAATTTATGAATAGGGGGTGGGAGTGTAAGTTTCACTTCTTCCCACTCCTTTTCGGATATGATATATCCAATTATTTTCATTTTTCAGGTGTTGTCTTTGTAAAGTACTACTTATTTGTTATGTCTGTCCATTACTGTATTATTTTCTTTTTACATGTCTGAAATAAACTGAAACTAACTAACTGAAGTGTCATACACCAAAGGTGGCCAGCTTAGGACATGAATACCTAAGGACCTATACCTACTCCTACGCTGCTCTTTGGCAAGATGAGCAATTTTTTTTAAAGTATGTTTTAAACAATTGTTTTAAAAGCATGTATCAGATTTGTTAAAATGTACATTGTGTATTCATGTTGGTTTGGTTGGTAAAGTAAGACTGAATGCCCTGAAAATACCAAATGGTGTAACCATAAAAGAAAAACAAATATTCAATATTTTATCCACAGTGTATTTAAGGGTACTTGTACTTTATTTTGAAAACATTAGATTGAAATAGATTTTTTTTTTTTTGCTGTATTTCAATATTTAAAGTTGAATGCATTTTGGCAACGCTGAGCAGGATATGTCCTAAAACCACTGCTTATGTGACAAATTATGTAAAATTTCATTGCAAAAGTGAATTACATTTGTTTCACATTTGGGTCTAGATTTATTTTCCTGTCAGATTTTTATGAAAAAATACCGGTTTACACCACTTGACATTGGATTGCATCACGTCATTGACCCATGAACGACACTTATGATCATTTTCTCTTCAAACTTTTTATTTTATTTTTATATAGGCTACTGTATATATAATCATACAGACTTACAGCCTAAAAATAGCCCAGGATATAAGCTTTAATTCAATGAAACAAAAGAAGATGTGAACATATTGGAAAATAAAGGATTATTTTTTGGTGTTTCTTGAAAAAGAAAAAAAAGTAAATGAGCAACAAATGAACAAAATATTGAGTACTAAAGTCCTTCTACAATATAGAACATCTCTAGTAGGTTATAAAGCTAAAACTTGCTTACTGCAGTACCTGATTGTGATCAGCAGGTGTCATCATTTAACCTGTGTGTGGAGAATATGGAGCCACCTCTGTTTATTCACGGTGTTCACACAGTTCACTGCTCTTTTCCCTCATGTATTTAAAAAAAGAAAAAAAGCCATAAGTATATGGGCCACCTGTATTCACAGCTTCTCCTGCTCACAGTTTGTACTGACTCTGCCTTATGGCACTGTGCACTGTGTCTGCTCATAGTCATCCAGTGAGGTGTGGCACTTGATATACAAGTTCAGAGTTGAAATACCAGTAGGAGGCTGTTTCACATGGTCACATCATCAGCTCACATTAATGACGCTTTAAAGGGGTTAAAAATGAAAACAAACATTGCTAATCTGCAGTCAGTCTGTTAGAGCCTATAGATTCTATGTATTAACTTTTTGGAAAATCGTATGCAAGTGATTATGATGATTAATTTTTTTAAGTTCTTGATCATATATTGTAGATAAACTATTATTTATTGTGATTGGTCTTTGTTGCTCAGGGCCATCCTTCTGGTCAGGCCATATGATTAGAGAGAGAGAACAGTTTTCTTTGGCGTGCCTTTAGTGAGTAGTGAAACAGTTAATCAACCACTAAATTAAGTTTTTTATTTGCTCATTGTTTAAAGTCAACAATGGAGAACATTTCTATTTATGTATCTAAATAAATTCTGTGTTTTTGATACAGTTTTTGAACCTGGAAAGATCTCTGCGAGTGCTTATGATAGACCTCCTACTTTTTTGAATGAAAGAGTAGAATAGAATAGAATAGAATAGAATAGAATAGAATAGAATAGAATAGAATAACTTTATTAATACTTTGCAGGAAACTATTGTGTCACAGCAGCTCCAATAGAATAGAATAAAATATACATATATGATAATGGGCTTTATGCACAGCTCCACTACTTCCTGAAATAAGCCAGCTCCTTTATTTCCTGTCTTACATTATTGGACCAACATCCAGGTGTGTCTGACCTCACAACAATGGTCAGGCACACCTGGATTAATCAGTTGGTCCAATAATGTAAAACAGGAAATAAAGGAGCTGGCTTATTTCAGGAAGTAGTGGAGCTGTGCATAGAGCCCATTAGGACAATAAAAATAATTAAGTTGTTAGGTTAAATAAGGAGACATAAAACATATTTACAATAACTCAGTTAGCAATAATATTAAGAATACAGTAACAAAATCTGTATAAAATTATAAGGAGACATACAAATATTTACAGTAATTCAGTTTTAGTGAACATGTTAGTAAGACTAGCCATAACACAGTCAATTGCTGCACTCTCATTGTCTCTTATATTTAGGGATTCATAGAGAAATGGCACTAAAAACACATTAAACCAGTATTTTTTTATTTTTTTATTTGTCCATTACTTCGTCATACGTGCACTAGGAGGAAACTGGGAGACGGAACAAGGAAATGACCTCTAACCAGCCCAATGACATCACAAGGTTCCGCATTCATTCATAATATGGGTGAACTCTGAATGAGTGGAGAGCTGTGACTGATCCACCTGGAGTTAGGGGGATTAATGGGTCCAGTTTCCAGGGCAACGCGCTGCTAACATCGACAACATCTACGGACTAGAAGCGGAGCAGCGACATGTCGGAGGAACAGACTTCTCCGGTAGGTTTCCCTCACTTTCTTCGCACCATGCATGAAGGCAGTAGCACCTAGTCTCCGCTCACTCTGCTGCTGCTCTCATGGCCGGCGCCATTTCCGTATGCGCCCGGCATTTGGAGCGCGGTGATTGGCTGAGCCGTACGTCTGTCTCAGTACGCCGCTTCTCATTGGACGCCGGTGGGGGAAAAGGGGCGGGGCTCCGACTGGAAACGGTTGACAGATAACAGTTAGTAGCTACAGCGTTAGCTTTGATTTTGTGCTGTTTAATTCAGGTTTCTTGATGATTTATGACCTTTTAAACTAATAAAACTTTAAGAAACAACATCTGACTCTTAAAAAGGAGAAGTTACATTAACATCCGGCTGAGAAACCGACCAGAAACACTCGGTATTTCAGCTTCTTTTACACACTTTAACTCGTGATGATGATCATTTTTACAATCCCATCAGTATTGGAGCAGGTTCATGTAGCAAATAGACTCATATTTATTTTATTCCACTGATGCCGAGTGGAAGTTTGCTCTATATTAGCCTCTGAAAAAAACATAGAGATTCATATTTAAGATTTAATAAACCGATGCTGAACTAACAAATGTTGAAAAAGTCGATTTATGAGTGAAGTTTCTGGACAAGCAGAAGAAAACTGTTAAAATCTTCTTTTTTTAACAACAGAATGACTGTGGAAACACATAATACATTATATGAATATTAGATTATATAAAATACCAGAAAAACAGAGAAGTATTTCAATAAACTATTAAAATAAAACTTGTACTTTTGAAATGTTAGGCTATTCATAAGATTCTATGGCAAAAGAGCTTGTATTTCACATTCACCAGTGACACGTTTTTACCATAGACTGTATATAAAAAACGTTTTTACACGTTTATTTAGGATACAAACACTGGCATAGATAGATAGATAGATAGATAGATAGATAGATAGATAGATAGATAGATAGATAGATAGATAGATAGATAGATAGATAGATAGAGGCTGGAGGTAAATTGAAATGTCATAGCAGCCACAGAAACATCTATGAAAACTGGTTAAGAAAAGCGGTGTAAAAAAAAAGAGAATATAGATAGGCTATATAGAATATGTAGCCTATAAAAAGGACACAACAACTATAAACATTAACACAAGTTTGATAATAACTAATTGTCATTTACACAAATGCACACCCTCCCATCCAGGTTTTTATCTTTTATATTCATTTTATAATCCTGTTATCATCCTTAATCCCCAGCCTGTTCAGCCAATCACATGCCTCCGTCCTCTCCTACCAGGCCTAATGAATAAAATGACTTTTCTGTTAAAACATTATACGTTTTTAATATGGGAATAATATTACAGTATAGTTTTTTTTCCTAAGATCTTTTCTAAGATAACGCTAAAGATGTTCTACTTCATTTCATTGCCCATAGCAATATTTTAAAGGAACAACAACAGTGAAATTTGTGATTTAAATTGTCATTATTTGAGAATATAGAGCTCCGTCCGTGGTCGTTATGCTGTTGGCTGCTGACCATTCAGAAAATAAAAGTGTGTCAGATGAGGAAAGTTTCCACACGCACGCTATTGTATGTATGGCCACACCCAGAACCCCTCCCTGTCCTTTATAACGGACTCAATGAATTGGCACACTTATCTTTTGGAACCAGAGATATCTTGGGGTGGAGGTCCTGAAGGAGTGGGGGGGGTGGTGTCCGGTAAAAAAAAAAACAGACCACTGTTCAGTATCTGGATGAGTATATGACCTCAGCTCCGCTCCTCAGCTCACCACACACACCGCAGGCAGCCGCAGCCACACACACACAGACGACGACACAATAGCCTCCACAGTGCAGACGCTCAGAGCAGAACCATGGAGGATGGACCTTACAAGTACATCAGGGTGAGACGGAGAGAGCTGTGGTTGTAAAAAAGAGAAAAAGAGAAAGAAAGAAAAGAAAACGTGCAGAGGAAGAAGCTCATATAAGAAGTGAGTTTATTATTTAATTCTTCTCTTTTTGCTTCTTGCAGGAAGGGAATGGAAAGGTCAGCAGGGTCATCCGCATCGGGACCCGCAAAAGCCAGGTAAAGTACATTTATTCTCTTTTTTCTTTTCTTTTTTTGCTCACTAACTTTATTGGCAGAGTGGATGATGGTTTCAGCATCAGTTAGCTATATTCATTCATTGCTTTGATTATAATTAATTCATAAAGTGTGGAGACAGACAACTCAGTGTGTCAGTTAAACACCGTTCCTCCTTGGAAGCCGTCTGCACAGATAAGATAACGCTGATCCTCCTCCGCTCTGTCGCACTTTTCATTCATTCTGTGGATCAGTGTGTCTTTTTTTTTTTTTTATATATATATATATTTTATTCTGAATAATGAGAATAAAACCCGGTTAAAGTCAGTTGTTTCTGTTGCAGTTGGCCTGTATCCAGACGGACAGCGTGGCAGAGAAGCTGAAACAACTGTATCCTGAACTCCACCTGGAAATAAGTAAGAATCGTCCGCAAATGTTCATTATTTTGATCCTTTGGTTTATTATTTGAAGGGATACGCCAACATTTTTTTTGGGTGTCTTGCCTCACTCCCGAGTCCATGACCAGCAGATAGACACCATCCTTTCGACTGTGCGTGCAGTAACCATGGAGATAGAGCCGTATCGCCCGTAATTAGCTTAGCTCAAACACTGGAAGTGTATGGGTAGTGTTAGCCTGCCTCCACCTAAAGTCATCAGAGAAACTCTTCAGCAACTCTAAACGGAAACCGGCGGGCCGATCTTCGTCTCAGAGCTGACAAAACTCTCCGGTAAGGCATCTTGAGCGGTCAAATGCCGCTAACGGGACGAGATCGGTCAAAACGGAGGGTTCAAGCAAAGACGGTTTATTTTGGTTCAAGCTAGCTACATCGAGGGTAGGTTAGCTTCCTATTTCAAAGTAAAAGCACAAATTCTATCATCATGGTT
This sequence comes from Trachurus japonicus, assembly GCF_045865225.1. Classification (NCBI taxonomy): domain Eukaryota; kingdom Metazoa; phylum Chordata; class Actinopteri; order Carangiformes; family Carangidae; genus Trachurus; species Trachurus japonicus. The sequence goes on along the minus strand of NC_140919.1, from coordinate 9,500,884 downwards.
TTCTGTATGTAAAGGGCAACGGGTGTTTTGTTTTGTGAAAGTAACCGGAAGTGCGTCGGTCACAACAGCTAGCTTGAGTAGCGCCGAATTCGTCCGAACAAAATTGTAAACAGCTGGTATTTAGACAAATTAACGACACACTGCTGATCTAAACAGCTACTTTCTCGCCTAAACATGTTTGAAATGTCGATAAAGTGATATATTTACAGAGTTTAGAGCTAAAATGAAATCAGCTTCTGACTGCTGATTTCGGCTCGGGTAGGAGGCAGGCTAACACTACCCATACACTTCCAGTGTTTGAGTTAAGCTAATTACAGGTGATACGGCTCTATCTCCCTTGTTGCTGCACGCACAGTGGAAAGGATGGTGTCTATCTGCTGGTCATGGACTCGGGAGTGAGGCAAGACACGGAAAAAAAAATGTTGGCGTATCCCTTTAATATCTGTACTGAAACTGCTCCAGAGCTTATTTTTATGGCATTTAAACTCACATTCAGGTTGTTTTATTTCATCTTTATCTCAGATTAAACTCAGGCCTGCAGATGTTTGACTCCACCTCTGTCTGGTATTTGTGCCAAAATCATGTTATTGAATCTGTCATATTATTTTTCTGTCTTTCAGTCGGCATGACAACAACAGGAGACAAAATCCTGGACACAGCGTTATCAAAGGTAAAGTTTTGTTTTGTTATAATTGTCTTTTTTATTAAATCCATTTATTAAAAAAGATAATTGCAAAGCACACTAGAGCACATCTTTTAAATAGACAGCCAATCACCTTCATGGTTTAGAGCTCGATCCCAGGATGCTGCGTGCTGATTGGCTCACTCACTGATGCTGACGAGATTTACTCATTTACTCCCTTGGGGTTGACATTTGAAAACTCAAACCAGTTCAGTTGGCTCTTAAAAGTATTAAAGTTTGATCAACTTGTTTTGCCAATTATATAATTGATTGTCTCTATGCAATTTTGAAGAATTTTAAAAACAATATATCAGAGAAAGCACACAGACACTAACCCAAATCAGCAGGTGTTTGGCTTTTATCAGCAATAATCCAATTACAATTCAGTCTGTAGATGGTTCATTCATAAATATTAACTATATATCATATTATTTATCATTATTGATGGAGTATATACATTACCATTTAATGCATTGTACCAGAGTTGCAACCTAAAACTCAAATAACATGAAAAAGACAGAAATGCAACATGCAGATGAAGAGCAATACTGAGTGATAGTTTCAGCTGGACACACTCCACTGTGAGAAGTTGTGTTAGATGTTTTACAGTTTTTTACACTTGGTGCATTCATCCTGCTGAAACTGACAGTGACTGTTTGTTTGTTTTGCTGCAGATCGGGGAGAAGAGTTTGTTCACCAAAGAGCTGGAGAACGCTCTGGAGAAGAACGAGTGAGTGTGACGGTGTCGTCTGTGTCTGACACCAAAGTGTCATCAGCAGGCGGCGGCGCTAACTGTTAGCATTTACTGATAACTCTCTGTGTGCAGCTGCTAATTACAGTTAATTAGTGGTTTTATTCTGCAGCTAAAATGACAGAACACCACTGACTCTAATACACTGACAACAGACCGTTCACACTGTGTGTATATGGAAAAAAAATTAAGAGACCACTTCAAAATGATCAGTTCCTCTGGTTTTACTATTCATAGCTATGTGTTTGAGTAAAATGAACACTTTTGTTTCATTCTATAACCTACTGACAAAATTTCTCCCAAATTGGAAATAAAAATATTGTCATTTAGAGCATTTATTTGCAGAAAATGGCAACTGGTCAAAATTCAGAAAATTCAGTATAATGCAAAGAAAACAAGTTCATATTCATTTTTAAAACAACACAACACTACTTTTTAAATTTAGGAAGAGTTTAGAAATCAAAATTGGTGGAATAATCCCAATTTTTAATCGCAGCAGTGTTTTTATTTATTTATTTATAATCTTTCTTCCTCATTAAATCTGATTTGGTTCAGGTGATCAGCTAAGTAGAGTTTTTGGAGTGGTCTCTTTATTTTTTCCAGAGCTGTACTGTATATATACATATGAAATGGCAAGAAAAAGTATGTGAACCCTTTGGATTTACCTAGTTTTCTGCATTTAATGATCATAAAATGTAATCTGATTTACATCCAGGTTACAAGTAAAGACAAACACAATGTGCTTATTAACCTACCGTAACACTACCAACAACAAAAGTAAATAGTGAAACTTTAGGCTAATGACTCCAAAATGAAAAGTTACGTTAAGATTTTCGACTTCTGACATCATAGCGTTCAGGCTGCAGGTTCACTCAGCAATGCAATTGATGCTTATTTTGGAAGCAGATGGAGATGTGTGAAAACATCGACAAATAACTTTTGTTCCAGTTCCAGTTTTGTTGCTGTCACTGTCGTCACGTTGGAAAACCAGAGCTCTGAGATGACTCCTCAATTTGTGAACTGTCATTTCAAGTTTGGCGTCATTCAGTTAATTTTTCACAACTCAGAGCTTGTTTTTTTTAGTTGCAACTTGTCTTAAACGCAGTATTACAGTCAGGAGTTAACAAACCTGGAGTCCAAACAATGAAGCTCGATTGGGGGCCAAGGCCACTTTGACCCATAAAAAAAAAAAAGAAGAAAGGCCAGTAGCACTCGTGTCCTTCTCATAGTTTTTTTTATTGCAAACTGCGTCAGCGCTACAACACACAGACCGGTTTCGACAACGTCTTCCTCAGTGTGCAATTTTCAACAGGAAGTGAGTGTATTTAAATACTCACAGCCGTGGTCAATCACTTGATGAACAAGTAACAATCATCGAGAAGAATAAGAACTTCAAAAATGTACAAATATTAGGAAAAATAGAAAAATGTACAAAATACAAAAATACATCAAAGACCCAGATATCTAAATTATCATAGGTAAATAGGTACATAGAGCAATTGAAACTTTGACTTTGACCCATAAAACACACTGAAACTTTTTGAGTTTGCTTTCTGCTGATGTGAACCATGATGAGCTCTCTGAAGACCTGCAGACAAGAATTGTTGAGCTGCATGAAGCTAGAACAGAGCCATCTCAAAGACTTTGGGATATTTTTTTATTTTATTTTTTTAAGTGTTATTGTGTTATTTCACACCAGTACACAGTAACCAGACAGAACAAACTCACACATCAACATACCAAGACAGCAACAACACAAAAAACAACAACACCTGGCCTGAAAGGGGGATGGACGAAGCATAGCTTTTAGATTTCCATCCCCATATCCACCAGTCCACTGTTTGACAAGTTGAATACAGATATACAGAGCATTTAGTCCCGTGGCTCCCAGTCAAGGTGACGCCATAGGCACAACACAGGACGCTTGGTTAGGTAAAAAAAAAAAGAACCACAGAGTAACGGCTAAAGACTTTTAAAGACGTCACTGGAACATTTGTTGAGCACTTTTAATACAGGAAGCAGCTCAAAGTGCTATACATAATAAAATAATAATAATTAACAGAGAGGACATTTACACACATAGACAAACACACACGCATTCACACCCCCAACATTTAAAAACACTGAGGAAAAACACTATCTTACACTCAACAATTTACAGTTTGCAGTGGGGAAAACAAGACTAGAGAGTGGATAAAAAAGAATATAAGATGGAAAAGAGTACAATTAAATGAAAAGAAATAAAATAGAATAAAATAAAATAGATAAATACTATATGTATAACGCATAAATAATTCACAGGGATAGAGATAGAGATACTTCCACGGCTGCTGTGCTTTCCCCCGAATAAAATATCACTTATCATCCCTGAAATGAAACAGCTTGATAGTCCACAACTCAACTGGGAAAAGGTTTA